>NW_018227000.1:4767-10345 GCF_001263595.1 Phalaenopsis equestris
ACTTTTGGTTTTAATTGAGACTTGTTGTTGGTTTGACAATGATTTCTACTTTTAAACTAAAGTGTGGTTTTGTTTTCTCCATGGATTCTGAGTAGTTTTGTTTTTCTTCCTTCTTAAAATGATAAGTAATTAAGTGTTGGATGGAAGTTTTGGAGAGTATTGATCTTTAATGTTGGAAGAAGTTGTGATGATTTAAATTCATATACTTCATTTACTTCTTGATTAGACCAATCCAGATGTTAAAATATGTTATGAGAATATGTAAGAACCGGGCTAGTATTATCTCAGTCAACAATTGGAAAGAATCACATGAGATTGTTTGAATGAGAATGTAGTTCATATGATTGAGTGAAAATAAGTAGGAAAATATTCATTGAAGGGTGTAGAGTTAGAGGACTTTAAAGTGACAGGTTAAAACCCCCAACTTGGTTTATTGTTTTAGGTTATGATACGAGATATTAGCCCCCACATGGAGGGAATCGAGGGAACTATAGAGTGAGAGCTGGTACTTCCTTGCCTAGCCGGTCTTCGGAACTATTCAAACTTTAAATTATCCAATGTTCTTTATAGCAAATCTAGTAAGGGTAAAGAATATTACTGCTCCTATTTGACACAACACAATTTGGCTACTTCCACAACAAAATTCCTATACTTATTACTGATTCATGATAAGAAGAAAGATATTTTCTTATTAAGTTCTTTTCATCTATAAAACTCTAGTTATCTTCTTAAGTTGTTACTATTTTGTCAAAATATCAAAAATACCAAAAATATTTACATTTTTATTACTGCAAAATATATTCATTTTAAGTAATTATCTTTTTAAAAATAGAAAGTTTTCTAAAAGTGCATATTGTATAAATTCCCTATGGGTTCGATATTCGGGTCTTAATAAAAAAGTCCTATATTACTTGATAACGATACGTATACTTACGTAGTATCCCAATATATATAAATTAAAAGTTAAATTCTTATTTTTCTTCAGGATCAAGTTTTTGGTTTTATCGTAAAATAAGAAAATATAAGTGAAATATAATCTGAATTATTGTTGTACTGTGCATATTAACAGTATCAAGAGGTATCAGAAACCTAAAAATTTCAAGGTTGACCCAAATCCCTCAATTTTGTTCAAAAAGCATTTCAAACTATTTCATACCATACCAAATAATGCAAACACTAAAAAATTTTCATATTTACCAAAATACCCCAAATTTGTCAAAATTACCAAAATGCCCTTGGTGTACTAAAATTTCCCAAAACCACCAAAATTATTTCAAACACCCCTAAAACCAATTTTTTACCATCCATTGGGTTTAATTTGACCAAATTGACCCATTTTGGCCAAAACCTCAATTTTGCCCCTGAAGGCCCAAAATCCCCAATTTCCATCAATTTGATTTCATATTTCCCTAATTTCAAATCTACATCAAAATTCAACATGTTCAAATTCTATTTGAAATAAATTTAAGCTCAATTGCACCCAATTCCAAGTGCAAATCCATTAGTCCCAAAATGATCCAAAATTCAAAGTGCATCAAATTGAGCTCCATGACCAATTAAATTCCTCAAATTTCAAACCCACATTCAATCTCATCATGTCTAAACCCAATTTTAATCAAATTGAAGTTTCTTTGATTAGCCCATGATCAATTCCAAAATTTTAAAACCATCACATGCATGCCCAACTGCCATTTTTATAAATAATTTAGAAGTGGGATCAAATTTAAAAGCCAAATTTGAGTCCACATGATAAAAAATCAACCCTTCATCATCCCCATGGCATTTAAATTACCCCATCATGGCATCATATGAAACATATCATGCATGTACATGAAATCTTACCAAAACTAGGCATGTTGACCTTCTTATTAAAAATTCAAAAAATCCAAAATTTCCTTTTGCATGAAACCTTCACATGGCATGACATGCCCCATGGAGCCTTCCATGGGCATCATAAAGTTAAATTTGTCAAATTTAGCGAAGGGAGGTGACCACTTCCTCTTCCTTCTTTATCTGGACTTTCCCTCTTCATAATTCATTTAAACTCTTGCTCCATGTCCAAGTCAGTCACTTGACCTTGCCTAAACCTTCCTTAAGGTCAGTCCAAGTACCCTAACCACCAGGGAACCAAAGCCAACCTTTGGACCAAGGGGTTAGACCCAACCTAGCCCAACTTACCCAAATCTCATGTTCCCCATGGATGTTATCCTGGAGCTCACCTCATACCAAATTTAATTGACTCCACAAGGCCCCTGACTTCACTGCTCTTAGAGGTGACCTGACCCTGGCTGGCCGACAACCTCAGCTGCTTGAAAACACCATGCCCGAGAGGGCTCAATGACTTAAAACCCCAAAATTGAACCCCTTGAGATGCTCATTGCTATTGGTCAGTAGAGCTATTCTTCCCTCCACCTAAGTAGCTCCACTACCACCACAGTTGGCCTTGATAGCCACCACAACCTCCTCTATAAATAAGACCACCCCCACGACAAAAAAAAAAGGTGCCCTCAAACCTTAATGAAACTCTGTCAAAATTCTTCGGGACTTCCTAGCAACCCTGAGAAGCCAATCCTAACCATTTTTAGCCCTTCATATCCTTTGTAGAACTAATTTCACCACCGAAATCCAGGGGTTTTCACGACAATACCACCAAGTGCCGCCAAACTTCAAATTGACTGTCTCATAAGCTTCACCAGAGCCAAAGAAGACTTCCCCAACCAAAGCCCCATCATTTTGAGCACTTTAACCAAGCCCAAGACCAAGCCCAAATCACCCTTTTGTCAAATTCTTACTTGGACTCAATCTCAGTTCAAATTGAGACTTGGAGAAGGTTCGTCATCTCACAATGAAGCTCAGGAACAAATCCAATTGAGGCTACACCGTTTGAACTAAGGTATATACCATTTTCCCCCAAATCAAGCTTGGTTTGGTCATTTGTGATGAAAGAGCATATTTCATACTTGATTAACCGTATAGATATGTTCGTCTTAAGTAGATGAAGCTTCAGAAACAAACCCCATGTAATTTGCTTGTGAATCGAGAGAGAAATTTGGATGATTTACGGTTTAGGGCCATTGGGGACGATGACTAGAAGTCGTCCGATCACGCGTGTATCGAATGAATGGATCAGATCACATCGGTCGAGGATATGAGACGGTAAAGGCGGGACGCGTGACGGCTGACTCAGAAGGTGGTGTCCAATAGCGTGGCAACACATGGAAAGCTCGGAGTTGTCGAGGATTGCGTGGCACTGACTCCGATAAGTAGAAAAATAGAAATTAATGATTTATTTAATTCACAGAACTTAGAAATTTCATAATTTTGTATAGAAAAATGATAAAAAATGAAAAATACCCTCTTGATCAATGAACAGAGAAGAATAATGTGAAACAAAATATAAAATTATTTGACTTATATGTTATTTTTAATTAATTAATACTCAAAAACTTAATTAAATTATAACTTATTAAACACTAATCACCATGACTTAAGCTTTTGAGGGTCCAAACCTCTCATCATTAGGAGTGTTCTTTTATTTTTCTAAAGTCAAAGAACACCTCTAAGTATGGAGTTCTTAATTTTTAAAATAAATCACCTCTGTTTATTTTAAAAAACCATAAAAATTACAACATAAATAAAAATAATAATAAAATTTGTTTTGTTAGGTTCACTATGATTAGAGGACCCTACGAAAATTGTAAATTACATTTAAATAATTAAATACATCACTTTATGTAATTAAGACCTTAAAATATAATAAAATTAAATAATTAAAATACAAATAGAAAAATAAAAAAAATTAGCCCCATAGTGTAAAAATGATCATATTAACTCTCCGTAAAAAATTGAAATCATTTTGAATTAATTTACCCACTAAACTTGATTTTTTAAGCTAAATATGATTTTTGCACTGAAATAATTATATAAATTAAACTAAAGGTCAAAAAATTATAAAAAGTGTTTCTCATAATCAGAGGCTTCTAAGAAAAACAAAATTGAATTTTAAGTAAAAAATCGATTTTTCATCATTTTTCATAATTTTAAATAATTAAAAAATGCCAAAAATCATAAAAATATGAAAATGCCATAAAATGTCATAATTGGTTCCCTAGTCACTTCAGAGCAATTAAAAAAGTTTTTCTAATTTTCTAAAAAAAGTTATAGATTTTAAAAGGCTTTAAAATAAAATTTCCATAATTTTACACTAAAATAATTACAATAAATAAAATATAAATCACAAAAATATGAATTTTTTTTTTGAGTTCCTTGAACTCAGGGTGATTTAAAAAATATAAAGAAGTCAATTTTCAACTTAAATATTATTTTATATTTAATTAATACTCAAAATAATTAAATAATTAAAATAACTAAAATATAAATTTAAAAATAATGAAATTTTTTTTTAATGGTCCTCTGACTTAGGTAAGCCTCCAATAATTTTTCGAAGGACAGATAGTTTGTTTTGGTTGACTAAATGAATTAATATTTGAGAATCTCTATTTTTGAAAAAAAAATTATTATTAAAAATTAAATAAAAATTAAAAAATTACATTTTCTCCTCTCGTATTTTATTTGACTCATGAGTGAGGTACTGTAAAAAAATTTCAAAGTCATTTGAGTTATATTTAATAAGTTATGAAGTGGAGAGCTTTAAGGGCAAAATGGTAATTTTGAATTTGTGTGCCTTAATTAAATTTAAGGATTGATTAAAGGGTAAATGGATAATTTTGATCATAATGAACTCTTTTGGATGATTGAAAAATAAGTGATTAAATGGTAGAAACCAATTCCTCACTTTTCTACAATAAGCGTATAATTGTAATTTCCCTCAATTATTATAATTCGGAAATTAATTAAATTAAATGATCTTAAGGCGAGGGGTTTGATTTTAAAAAATGATAACTTACTAATTTAAAATTCCTATTTAATGTTTGATTGATATTATAATTATTGATAAAGATTAAAATACCACATAATTTAACATCCCTAAGAGTTCTGAATTTATCCACACATAAGTCTTAAGGGCTTCGTGATGAACTAGGCTTAATCTGAATTTGCTTAACAAGGTTTATAAAAGAGAACATAACTAATTGTAAAAATTTTGAATGCACTACAAGCCCAACTATAATTGTGAGCATAAAATTCTTAATCTCTTAATCTTGTCTCAAGGTCACCCATTTATATAACTTTTAAATGAGACATTAAATGACTAATTAAGTACCCCTCTCATGAGATAATTAAAACATCAGGTTCATTGAGCATAGGGTAGCTTAATCAACAAAATCATAAATTTAACTTCAGATGATTACTTGAACGATATAATAAGTTCAAATAAACTCAAAATGTTTCAAAGAATTATAAAGGTTGTTCGGGGTCATGCTCAAAATACTCTCATGATCTTTTGGATATTTTGAAGGACAAATGAACCTATTATACTTTGTTGCAGAAAATCATTCATTAATACTTCTAGGGAACCACCGAGTTATGACCCAAAATTTAGTAAGGGTAGCTTGAGCCTTCTTTCATGTTTTCTTTCCTGTAATTTATTTAAATTCCTACAAAATTATGTATATATACT
>NW_018227001.1:0-1537 GCF_001263595.1 Phalaenopsis equestris
TCTATCGGGGATGATGACGGGGAGCCATTCGATAAAGCGCGTATCGAACGGACGAGGGAGAGTCAGACGGCGCTTTGAGACATGAATAGCGGGTCGAGTCAGCAAGCAACTTGGACGGCGGCGGCCACGTGCTTTTGAAGCCGTCGTAGGATGAGGTGGCACGCACGGTTTGAATAGAAAAATAGGGGTATTTTCTTATTTATTTAATACCCTTAACTTCAAAAATACATAACTTTGTGTAGAAAATCACAAAAATAAAATCAAAATATCTTCTTGCTCAGTGATCAGAGGAGAATAATGTGGAATAATTTTCAAGCCCATTTGATGCATAAAATATTTTTAATTAATTAAATAATATCTGGAATCATTTGATTCTCCATGCATATTGACATATCACCTTGGCTTGAAATTTTTACATATTGTAGCCTCTATAAGGGGGAACATTCTCTGATTTTTCCAAAGTCGGATGAGTTCCTATAAAGAGATCCATATTTTTCAAGTTATTTCACATTATTTCCTTAAAATAATCATGAAAATTAGCATATTGATTATTAAATTCTAAGAAAATTTTGGAAAGTCTAACATAACCAGAGAAACCTTTGGAAATAATTTCATTAGTCAAGTAATTTAAAACATCCTAAAATATTCCAAATACTGAATCACTAAGGCAATTGATTTTGGAAAATATAAACATTTAAATGACTTCATTTTTGATCCCCATTGTAATTTATAATCCAGAGAACTCCTCATAAAAGTTTCAAAATATTTTGAGTCCATTTAATAACTTAAATTGATTTTTTAAAGATAAATACCACTCTTAACACTTGAATGATTTTTAACAAATCAAAATATAACTCAAAAAATAATAAAGCTTAGTTTTTTGAGTTCTATGTGATAAAGGGAGTTTTTTAAAAATAAAATAATATTTAAAATAAAAACTTAATTTTTGGCATATTTTAAATATTTAAATAGCTAAAAAACTCATAAAAATTATAAAAATAATAAAACTCATGGAAATGTTCTAAATTGTTTTCTAATCACCTAGGAACAATGAGAATATTTTTCTTCATTTTCTAAATAAAGATATTGAATTTTAAAGCTTAAAATAATTTTTAAAAGGCTAAAAAATGAGTTTTCACTAAGATAATTCCAATAAATCAAGGAAAAATCAGAAAAATATAAAATTTTCTTCTTTAAGTTCTTTGACCTTTAGGAGATTTTTCAAAAAAACAAAACTTAATTTTCAACACTTAAAATATTTTATTTTTATTAAATAACCCAAAACTTAAAATAATTCAAATAAATCACAGAGAATTCAAAAAATTGTGAAATATGATCCAAAGGCTCCTCTAGTCTAGTTCTACCTCTAGTAAAAATTTCAAGGGATTATAATATACCTTGGTCAAGTTAGGAATTTTCTTTGAAAAAACCTTTTTTTGCATAAAAATAATTCTATAAATTAAATTAAATTTAAAAAAAATAACATTTTCTCCTCAGATGTTTCAATTGACCTATGAATGAGGTAGGATAAAAATTT
>NW_018227002.1:0-6945 GCF_001263595.1 Phalaenopsis equestris
CCGCGCGCGCCCCGGGCGCGCCGGCGATGACCTTCTGGAGAATTTGTCCTGTGCCTCGATGGCGCTGTCGGCGCCCTAGTGCAATTCTTCACATTTTGCTCTTTTTGCTCCAAATTCGCTCCTTTTTGCATCTTTTTGCTCCATTGACCCTGATTCATCATTCCTGCAACAAAACATCAAAAATACATTTCTTTAAAGTGCAATATCATTAAAAACAGTATAAAAGAGGTATGAAAATCTCAATATATTTTCCTTTGGTCAGTAGGCTAGGATTTGGTTTAGGTTGACCCAAGTTGACTTGAATTAACTTAGATAAATTAGGGTTTGATTTGGGTTGACCCGGGTTAAGCTGGGTTTAACATTAGTTGGCTTAGGTTTGGTTTGGGTTAACCAGGGTATGCTTTGGTGGGGTCAGGCCTTGGTTGGGTCAGACCTTTGTTAGATTTAGTGCTTGGGCTAGGTAGGGTTATGTCTGGGTTGGGTCAAACCTGGGTTGGGTTTAGGGTTTGAGCTAAGTTGGGTCAGGTATGAGTTGGGTCATACTTATGTTAGGTTTAGTGTTCGGGTTAAGCTAGTTCAGGTCTGGGTTGGGTTTGGATTAGGTTGGGCTAAACTTGAGCTAGGTTAGGTCAGGTCTGGGTTGGGTCAAGTCTGGTTTAGTTTTGGGTTAGATTTGGATTAAATCATTTTAGGGATTAGGATTAGGTCGGGCTTGGGTTGACCTGAGTCGAACCCAAACCCAAGCTTAATCCAAGGCTATTGAGTTAACCTAACCTACTCTTAAACTTAAACCCTTAAACTTAAATTAACTTAAAATACTTAACTTAAATAGAGTAGAAAAACTTACAAAGGAGACGGCTGACCGGAGAAGGTGAAGGTTCACTGGAGAAAACTAAAGGAAAACACTCTGAGTTAGAGTTGTTTGGTATGCTTGGAGGCACACATTTACTTGATTTCAGATCCCCGCTTGGAGGCACAAACAACTGCCTTTTATAGGTGGCAGCGATTGTCCTAAGTCATTGTTCAGACGGGAGATCAACAACCTAGATTACTCCAGTTGTTTCCGCAACAATTGATGGTTGCTAAATATTTTCAGCTGTCTTATGAATGGACAGTCGGGATAAGAATCTGCAGAAAAATGTTACAGATCAGTGATGTAGCCGACGAGAGATAACCACGCTGAGGCAAGGTCACGCCTCAAGCCAGCATGACCATGCTAGACCAAAAAGGGGCACAAAGTTTTTTTCTCAGGGGTCAAAGTCAGTGGGTCCTTTCAAAAAACTCCATATGATTCCAGAAGCTGCATTTAACCAAAAAATGAGGTCAAAACCCACCATACCAGAGTTCTTCTTCATTTGGATGATAAAGTTGATCTTTTCAAGGTTTGATGCATAAGTTGTTTTTTAAGCTCATGTGGAAAACACCTTCACTGAGGGAAAATAAATTAAAAATCACCAACTGCAAGTTGAAAAATATTATTCCTGAGTATGAATACAACCGCATTTTCAATAAAAAAAGTGTGATCCATTTTGACATACACACCAATCTCGAGAACTACAAAGCATTTGTGATGCCTTATTCTAGATTTAATCAATTCTTAGGATACTCAATTTGACCTCTTTCATCACAAGTTATGATTTTCAAGTAGACACTTCAAATAACAACCTCAGATAGCCAAAAAATCTTGGTGGATTCCATTTGTCCCCTTTGATAACAGGTTACAGTTACTAAGCAAAAACTTTTACTAACAACCTCAGATAGGTCAATTATCCTGGGTGGATTTCATATGACTTCCATTACAGGTTAACATCGTGGAGCATCTTTATCTATACAGCCTATGACGGGTCTTACATCCCTAATGAAATTTATTTCAACTCTATTATGGTAGTATTATGGTATAGATTTAAGTGAATAAGTATATCCAGTTATACAACTTAAGCCAAATCTTATATCCTTCGTGAATAACAACTCACTTCTTCCACTGCAGGCTGTGGTCATCGAGAGGACATGCTGTAAGACTTAGTGACATCCCAGAAGTTAGACAACACCAACTCAAAAGTTGCGTAACATCATCTTGTAACTATTCAGGAGATGGGGCAACCACAACTCAGAAGGAAAGTCAAAAGCGATCTTAGAAACAACATCAAATTTTTTATTATATCAATCAAAAGAAACACATACAGACAAACACACTATAAATCAATGACTACCTGGGGTCTAACTCATAAGATAAAGCCTCGATAAAATGCAAGAAAAAACATAAATAGAGACATCAATCCACCATAACATCCTCTTCATTATCAGGAGTATGCTCTTATGATCCACCTTCAACTTCTTTACTTTTTGGTCCTGAGGAGAGGATTGTTTGCCACTTAGATCAAAGGCAAGTTCTCAAGGATTGTAGCTTTTTGTTCTTCTCCTCAAGGGTCAATACTGTCTTCTGAAATGCCTGTAATTTCTCTTCAATCTGATTACGATTAGCTTGTGTCTCTTTTACTTCTTCTCAAGCATCCATCAGTTCTCGGTTTGTTGGAAGAGGAAAATCACTATGGAGGATATGTCATCCCGACACTTTACTAACTAGCATCCCAATGAAAATATGTTTATTACACAAAAGTTATTATATTTCTTGTACTTTCTAAGGATGCGATAAATCTCTACAAGCCCATTCTTTCATGCTCTGAAAGAAATGACAAGCTCGTCTTCAATAGGTGTTAATGACTTAATCTTAGAATTTTGAATCTTCCTTTGTCTATCATGAGGATGGGGTTCTCCAGACATCGACATCTTGTGATGCAAAAAGTTTCCTCTGAAAAGCGTGATAACAACATGATAATCTCCATCGAAATGCATGATGTGAAAACTCTAGCTTTTCTTCATCTCCTTCAGATTGTGCTGCGGGAAAACTCTAATTTTTCTTCTTAACTATTTTTATGAAGATCTCCCTCGTGCTCCCCATCGATTTTAGGCTTGGCTTCCCCCTTTGATCTTCTTTCTTTGCTCCTCTTGTTCTTGCTTGGGCTCCCCTTTTGATTTTCTTTCCTCTACCTCTTGCTTCCTTATGCCTCTTTCTCATCTTTCTCCACCCTCTTGCCTCCTTGTGTTTCCCTCTTCACCTGGCTGAAATCCCACTCCCCTTAGGCCCATTTTTATAGAATCAAAGGACTAAATATTACCTATTTGGGCCCAATTATTGCTTAGTTTATGGTCTGAATTTATATTTTTTCAGGTTGAATTGGCTTCTGGATCTCACTGCTTAATCAAAGCCCTTGGATCAACCACCTCACAAAAACTGCCTGATCTGAGCTCTCGATCCCACCGCCTGAACCTTGTCATCAGATTCGCCACTTGAATCTCATCAAATGAACTCAACCACTCGATTTGAGCTCCTCCAGATCACTGATGTGCTGCATGAACTTAGCGTCCCAATTTGAACTCACCTCATATCATTGATATGGCAAACCATGGAACCTCCTTGTTGGCTCAATGCATGGGGCCCACTAGCCCGATCGCTCAGATACATTGATTTGGATGCAACACACTAGCTCGATAATTGTTAGGCCCACCCAAACCACTTGTGTTATCTTATTAGGGCCCGACTAACAAGCCAGACCGACCCACTTCGTGCTCGGACCAGCTGGGATGGCCAGGAGCAGTCCACCACACACGCCTACCGACAAAATTTCAATTAAATGGGAGAGGCGGGATTCAAACTTGAGATAAAGGAGAAAAGGAAGTGCCCCCTACCAACTAAACTGATATACATACATTTTATACTTATATACATATAAACTAGCTGTTAAAAAAGAAAAGGGGGAAAATTATAAATTAGGATCTCTGGTATTTTCGAGGAATGAAATTGGTCGCACACGAAAATATGCGGAAATGACATGCCGTCAATAAATTTGCATCATTTTGCATGAATTTCAAAGCATGACATGAATCTCAATGCAATTTTTTGAGCAATAAATATTCAAGTTTTAATTAAAAATCATCCATAATTCTTATTTCAACAAACTTGATATCGAACTGACTTGATTGATAAGACAGACAAAATAATACCAAAATTAGTCAATCTGATTCAAATTAAGCCCATGTTAAGCCGTTAAATCTTTTTCGAAAGCTTTCAATGCAAAATTGGAATATCAAATGGATTCCAAATCTAACGAGCTTATAGTCCAACGAATGTCTCGGCAAGACAAATCCATAAGGTCCAAGAACACTCAATTCTTACATCATAAAGGTACTAAAATATTCATTAAATGTCGCTCGATCGGTAGAATCTCTCCGTCCGTTCAATAAAGTTGTCCAAATTCCTTCATTATTTATAGAGATGTTTTTCTCATACCCTATAAATAGAAAACTATCCCCCCCTTTAAGGAGAGGGCCTAGCATTCAGCTAGGAGAAGACCGAAGCTTGGAAAAAGAGCTGAAATCCAACATCGCTTCTGTACCGAAGATTCGACGATTGCATCACACTCTTATAGTTGCTAACCATCATCAAACAACTCTTCCCAACCACCATCAATAATCATCGACCGTTTCGTAGGGAGTCAAGAGTTGTGTTGCGGAGTGAGGAGTAACAACCGATGTTGTAAAGTCACGAAACAACATATGAAACAGTACATCATCCCAAACATCGTGCCAACCTCAAAGAGAGTGTACCAAAATTCCAACACCTATTCCTTATTGCGACTGCTCCTTACCTTTAGGCAACGAGCTTTTCTGTGCTCAACCGTTGTAACTTGAGAGATTGTTTAACTCTTTTCCACCTGTGGAGCAAGGACCTATACTTGTAATCACTAACTCATAGTGAATCATTTCAATTGAGTCAGACCTTACGATTTTTTTTATTTTCGAGTTTTCCACTTAGTGTTTCTATGCAAGGTTTACTATATGAGTATATAATGGATTCTTGTGCATTGCTATGACGATAATTTTCTCGAGATACTAATTTGGTGGTTTGAATGTAAAGCAATTTTTTGGGTGCATGTAATTTTCCCATAAAAATGTCATTTTTATTTCAGTAGTAAGAAAAAGAGAGAGCCGAACAAGAAGGAGGTCGTGGTCCCTCAGAAGTTCCCGAATGCACATGCCCTCAACGTCCCGTCCCCCGCCATCAAATGTCAATCCCCTTGCCTCGCCTATTAACGGCTCTTCACAACTCCAGCATCCTAAAGAAGAAAATATCTCACTCTTGAAGTGAGCTAAGCAAAGCTTCTCATCTCTCTTCCTCTCTCTGCAAAGCCTTCAATTTTGGCAATGGAGATGGAAGACGACGTCTTCTTCGCAGACCTCAGTAAGCAGGTTGCTTTGCTTATCAATGAAGACGACGAAGACAAATGCGCCAGCGAAAAGGTCCCAAAGCTGTGCTTCCCATTTCCAACCCAGGTTAGCGCGGCTCTCTTTAACTTGGCTTTAGCAAAGCAATTTTCTTAATTATTAGTTTACAGGGGAACTCTTCCCCTGTTCTTTCTTTCTTGTTTTGTTTTCTTTCCTTTTTGAATTAAAAGTAATTAAATGCCCTCATGTGAATACCTTTCTGGATAATAAAAATTTACGAATGCATTAAAAACAGTTACATAATAACAGAAGTATGTGCTATATATTATATAATTTTTAGCATTTGTAGATCTGTGCGCTTTTGGTCGATCGGATGCAACTAGGGCTGTCAAAAAAACTCATTGTATCCGAACAGCTCGTGTTCGGCTCGTTCGTTAAGTAAACGAGCGAACGAGCTGAACACGAACAAATTTTTAAAGCTCGAATTATAAATGAGCCGAACACGAGCAACTCTTTTTTTGCTCGTGTTAGCTCGTTTTAGCTCGAAATTAAAAAATATATATATAATTATTTATATAATAATATATTATATGTATATTTATATCTAAGTTTAAATCATAATATCTCGTGTGGTAATGCGGTTGCGTCTTCTTTTGTACATATTTGGTTCAGGTTCAAATCCTACAATTTACATCTATTTTCTTCAATTTAATTTTTCCGAGCCAATTTCGAGCCGAATACGGACACAAATATTTAAATCAAGCTGAACACGAACACAATATTCACGAGCCAATTTCGAACACGAGCTATTTCTAACGAGCTGAACACCAGTCAAGCCTGAGCTCGCTCAAGCTCGGCCTATTTACAGCACTAGATGCAACATGCGCCATCACGCTGGGCATGTCGTTCTCCTACAGGCGTGTCCCACAAAACTATAGCATTTGAATGAAAGAAGCTATGATCTGTAACTACATAAAATAATTATTGAAGCTTGTTTTTCAAATTGTAATTATTTGTGCTTAAATATATTTATTTATCTTTTGGAAAATTAGAGTAAATTTAATAGCATGCAAGGCTTTAAATTAAGGTTTGGCCAACGTGCCTGATAATAAGCATGCATGTCGGATGATATCTGGAATAGCAAAATTTTTTTTGTGCGGACTCCTGAAATAGCTCTACGTGCGGCGTTCAGGTTATTTTTGGGTTGTTTTCAATAATAATCCCAAAATAACCTAAAAATAATCCGCGGTGTTTATTTTTGGGTCATTTCAGGATTATTGAAAATAACCCAAAAATAACCTGAAAATAACTCATGAACACTTACGCACTTAGAGGTACGTCAGGTGTCCGGACAGAAAATGCGCGCCAGCCGCTCGAAAGAAAGGAGAACAGTTAATAGGGGAGTCAATCAAATTAGGTGAAAGATAAGAACTAAAGTGTTGATTTCGATCTGTTTAAGTAAATAAAACAATCCTTATTTCGGTCAAATGTTGCTGCCCTTCTAATCTCATCTCAAATGAACATTCCCATATTAGTTGAAAACTCACCCTCCTAACGTTCCTAGTTCTAAATGAATGTGCACATGAGCCTATTTACAGCCCTATATGCAACATGCCCCATCACGCTTGGCATGTCGTTCTCCTACAGGCGTGTCCCACAAAA
>NW_018227003.1:0-1021 GCF_001263595.1 Phalaenopsis equestris
AATCAAACTGACCTCATAATTTTCATAGTTTAAAAGGAAAGATCAATGTACCTCAAATCCTATACCTATCCCGAAGGATAAACACAAGACTTGAGGATGAGGCTCGATCAAATAAACTAAGAAAAGTATGACGTCCGTTTGGTCTGTGAAACCTTTGTATTTGCCGACAAGTTCCCCTATTTAATATAAAGAATTAATATTAAGTTGGGTTTGGACATGCTTCCTATAAGGGCAAGCCCCTATAGTTAATTACATCTTAAATGACCAAAGTCACTTAAGAAAACTCTCGATAAAAATCAAGAAATATTATCTTCAAGGAATTTCAAAGGGTCGGACTCTTCAATGAAATCGGACGTAGAAGTGTGAAAGAGGGTTTGTTCAAATTTGGAACATTTTATTATAGAATCCAAAGGAAGAAGAACTAAGGGATGTCATGGATCCAGAGGAGAACTTCGGTGACTTCCCAAGCTTTCCTAATGTTTGGCTTCAATTTTGAGGAGAAATATTTAGATGTTTCATCATGCCAATTTTATTAGTTAGGGCTTACATTCGTGTGAAATGATCACATGAATAGCCTGGAAGATGTGAGGATTTAGGTCATGACAAACGACAACCTCGGAGTCCTAAGACGAGTTAGGGCTTATATTGTATAGCAGGGCTATGCAAAGGCCTAAAGATAAGGTGAGGATTTACGTTGCATAAGCAAGCAACCTCAAAGTCCTATGGTTTTGTTGTTTAAGTCTAAGGAAGAAAGTATGATTTAGCTGAGGAAGACAGTTTTTTGCTGTTGGAGATGGTTGTGCTGCCCACCATACTAGCTCCAAGCTCCTGCCGCGACGAGTTTGAATTATCTATTGTGTCAAGTTATAATATCAATTCAGGTGGCCTTATCGTTGAAGTTCTTTATATTTTATGAGGGCATATTAAAGTTGATGAGAGTGACACCGGTTAGGATCCTACGATTCCCTCGTTCCGGCCTGTAAATATCCTCTGAGGTATCCAACAAGTTAAGAGGGGGAGA
>NW_018227004.1:0-3862 GCF_001263595.1 Phalaenopsis equestris
GGCTCAAGTATATCTCTTAAATTGAAATAATAATCCCGAACTTCTCTCCCTTCTAGATCAAAAAATAGATCACAAAACACTAAAGTATCTATATGGATGTGATCTAGTCTTCGATCTGAACAAAACAAACCCAAGAACGTGAAATGTGGTCGAGAATCGAGGAGAGAAGACTCCGGGAAGTTTCGGCCATCGGGATCCTTCCTGTTCGTCCGTCGCGGGAGGGAGAAACACTGTAGCATTTTTTTAAATTTTTTTTTATTCCAATAATTATAACTAAACTTTAAAATTACATAAGAGAAACACTGTAGCATTTTTTTTAATTTTTTTTAATTCCAATAATTATAACTAAACTTTAAAATTACATAACTTTTGATAAAAAACTCAAAAAAATAAACAGAAAGATGCTAGGAACTCAGGAAAGAGAGAAGAAATTTTTCAAAACTAAAATAATTATGTTTTAAAATTAAAATTGTGATATTTTACCAAGTAAATAAATTTAAATTAATTTTTGAAATTCTAGAGTATTTTAATCATAAAAATTAAAATATAAATAAGAAAAATATGAAATTTAGCAGAGATATTAAATGACTTTAAAGAAGTCTTCTATGATTTTTTCAAGACATCTTAATGTCTCTATATTTGTATTTTGATTTTTGAACAAAACAAAAAATTTATGTAAACTAAAAATTAAAAGAATTATAAAAATTGTAAAACTCTCTCTGTTTGAACATTTGACCATAAACAAGTGCTTGAACAAATTAAATTCATGTATATATTATTTTTAATAATTAAAATGCATTAATTAGGGTTTAGGTTTAATTTAGGCTATATTTACCTAGCCCAAGCTCAACACAACTCCAACCTAGCCAATTCTCTTTATGTTTGGTTCAACTTGATTATTGACCTAGTCAGCCAACTCAACGATTGAGTCAATCAACCATTAAGTTCAATTTTAGTCATTTAGGGCTTTAGGCCAACCAGTCTTCATACTGAGTCTAGCCAGAGAAAACTTAACCTTTAGTTGAGTCCAATTTGAATAGTTGGACCATTTTAAACTTGAGATTTAAGTCATCCTATCATTTAAAATTCAGACTAAACTTCTTGGATTTAGGGTTAGTCAACATGAACTTTAGTTTAGTTTAACCTACACATTATGTTCATCCTAAGCTAAACCTTAATCGTAGGTTAGCCTTAACCTAGAACATTAGGATTAATGATCTTTACCACTAATATTGACCAATCTAAAACACTATGTTTAGTTAACCTAATCCTTAGGTTAGTTAACCCTAAACCGATAGGATTAGTTAACCTAAACATTAGGTTAGTTAATCCTAAACCAATTTAAACTACTAGGATTAGTTAACCTAAATCTTAGGTTAGTAAATTTTAAACCAATAGGATTAGTTAACCCTGAACCAATAGGATTAGTTAACCTAAACCTTAGGTTTGTTAAACCTAAACAAATAGGATTAGTTAACTTAACCTTAGGTTAGTTAACCCTAAACCAATAGGATTAGTTAAGCTAAAAATTAAGTTAGTTAACCCTAAACCAATATGATTAGTTAACCTAAACATTAGGTTAGTTAACCCTAAACCAATCTAATCTAATAAGATTAATTAACCTAAACCTTAGGTTATTTAACCATAAACCAAAAGGATTAGTTAACCTAAACCTTAAGATTAGTTAGCTCTAATCCATAGGATTATACAAGCCTAAACCTTAGGTTAGTTAACCTTAAACCAATAGAAATAGTTAATCTAAACCTTAGGATAGTTAACCCTAAACTATAGGTTAGTTAACCTTAAATAAATAGGATTAATTAACCTAAACCTTAATTTAGTAAACCTAATCCAACCCAGATCTTTGGGAAAAAAAAACCTAAATCATGGCTTCGTCTTAAGCTAAACCTACCCTAATCCTTAAGTTAAAACCTAACTGATAGGTTGAACGTAAGAGAATCTTTCAGGTATAACCTTAAACCTAAGTTAAACCTAAACCCCTCAACTTGAACATCAATTAAGAAATAAAATAAAACACATCGAGAGGGGTAAAATTTACATAAACTATATTAAAACTTAAACTTAAACCAAAACAAACACAACAAGACTTTAAACAATGGCTTTGAGGTTAGGTCAGCTTCAAAGTCATCAACCTCACATAAATAATAATAAGTGAACAAAAATAAGTTAAATTTTACATTTAAAACCTGATAACAAGATGTAAACAACCTAAAATATTTCAACCCTAAAATCAATAACATAACTCAAGGATTAATCGAATCTTAATCACAAAGATCATTGTTGACCTCATTTTTGGTTGAGGTTTAATTTTTCCTCTTTAGTAGCCTAAGGTCTAACCATAGAATTTTCCTATTGACTATTTTTAGAAAACTAGATATAGAACCCTCACCATTAGAATTTCTACCCTCTTCTTTACTCAACTTGAAGTGCCACATGTTGGTCTCAACCTCTAAATACTTAGTAGGTGGGGTGATTGTGGGGGAAACTCAAGATGCGTCACCCTTAGGATTGCTGGACCTTAAGGCTGACCCTGGGTGTTGGTCTGGAGCTAAGGCACTCACTACACTTATCTGCACCCACAATCACTCACAACCCTGAACTCAAATTTCTAGCCTAGATCCCTTGATCTTTTGGGATACTCAGGGTACTCATGTAGTTGATCCCCTAAACCTACTAGCCCTAGGGCTATGGTTTGGCTAAGACAACTATGTAGAGGACCCAAAATGGGGTTCTCATTGTTCCATGACTTATTGGTGATGATTGGTACTTCAAATCTATCAAAATACCCATCTTGGCCTTTTACCCCTAAAACACCCCCAAATTACCAACATAGCTCAAAATTCCAAAAATTCTGAAAAATTCCCATAAAATCCCAATAAATCCCAAATATTTTCCATTTTATTTTTCTTAACTACCTCATGACCCAATTTGGCCAATCTGACCATCTTTGATCAAAACCCCCAAATTGCCCTTTAAAGGCCCAAATTTCCCCAAATCCAACTCAAATGTCCATCAATTTGATCTCAATTGACCCCAATTCTAATGTTAAACTCAAATTAACCTTTTATATGACCAAATTAAACCAAATCCAAGCTCTATTGGTCCATTATTTGAGCCCAATTTTGATTTGAGTCAAAACCTCAATTTCGACCATATGACCTAATGTCACCAAATTGAACCCATAGCCTAGTCAATTGGCCTCAATTAATGTTTAAAAATCTCTTTGTAACATTCTTATACATCAAAATCAACCATCAATTAGCCTTGGTGAAGCCTCAAATCCATTTTATTTTGGCTAAAATCCAAAATTCCCAAGTTTAGCCCCAAATTGGCTAAGTCCCCAAATTTCACCCAATTGATATCCTCAACCTCCAAATTGGCATCCATTTCATGTTGAAAACTTTTCATGGGGTCCCTATTAACTGTTTACAACAATCAATTTGGACTTCTCCCAAGGCTAACCCAAGCTAGACCCAAGCCTAGTCCAACATGACCAAATTGATTAAAATTTAAAATTCCCTCAAATTGACCCTTCAATTGAACTCAAAAACACTTCCATTCTTCACCAAAGTTTTTCCTTAAAATCATCTAAACCAAATGAAACTATTATTCAAGCCAATTTACATGGCTAACCTAGCCCAAACCAAAGTTTTGGTCATTTGCACCCACTTGAACCCATGCACTAAATGTGAACTAACCACCCTAAAACCACTAAATTAAGTCCACCACAACCATTAGTTGGACTTAGTGACCAGTACAAACAACATTTACAAACACCATGAAGCCACTTAAATCAAGCCATGGAACAAAGGTTCCCAAAATTAAGGGATCTTATTTCCAA
>NW_018227005.1:0-274 GCF_001263595.1 Phalaenopsis equestris
TCACAAGATGGATGAGAAGTCCATGATAACCAAGAAATTCAAGAAGAAATCTGGGACATTTGATGTGGTTAGCAGAGGAAAACAACAATCGCAAATACAAGCAGAACAACGACAACAAACCTTCAAACATCTTCAGCAATTATCTCAGTAGAGACCTTACCAGACATATGAAAGACAAGTTCCAATCATTAACACTCAATCAAATAGGATATACTCTTTTAAAGATGAAGCGACGAAACTGATGTTCCACCGTCTGATCAAGAATCCCAAGTTC
>NW_018227006.1:0-1506 GCF_001263595.1 Phalaenopsis equestris
TACAACTCCACACAAAATGAAAGGAAATACAAACGGTAAAGAATCCCAAACAGGTAGACCATCAAAAGGACTTCCACTTTCACATTACAACTCCACACAAAATGAAAGGAAATACAAACGATAAATAATCCCAAACAGGTAGACCATCAAAAGGACCAAGCAGAAGATAACATCCAAATAGAGTCTGGGAGGAGGGAAGAGCATCTAACTCCTGGAAGTGTTGGGGGTAGCAATTCTGAAGTGAGGGACATCAAAAAGATCCCCATAAAGCAGAAACTGAGATTGAGTTAGAATAAAGCCCAAATCTAGCAAGCCAATTTGTAGGTTTATTTCCTTCCCCATAGTTGAAAGTAACCTGAACATTGAGATGAGAGCTAAGTAATCTGATCTTCTGAATCCATCGAGTATGATGCCAGGGGGACTGTTCTTCAGTCTCCAGTAATCTAATCAACACTGTAGAATTCACCTCAATCCAAAGTTGTAGCCAATTAGCCTTAACAGCAAGGGTCAATGCCCAAAAGACTGCTATAAGCTTAGCCTCTAGTGCATCAGTAGCCAAAATTGAGGCATGAAAAAATAAGAGACACTGACCAAAGTGGTTCCTGTAAACCCCTCCCACACTAGGACCCATATCAGTAAAAATTTCATCAGTATTTACTTTAACCATAGAGGCTCAGGGGATTTCCAACAAACTTTTCAAATTAGGGGGGATGCCACTCTCTCAGTATGATAAGAAGTATAGATATTTGGAAAGATATTAGGAAATCTTTTATACTTGATCATTTTGAGTTTGATAGGAAGTATAGATATTAGGAAATCTTTTATACTTGATCATTTTGTAGAGGTAAGATACACAATTTCTTACCACCTGTGCAACATTTAGAGGTTTTCCATCAAATTTGGTATGATTCCTGGACATCCATAAGAACCAGGCCACCAGAAAGAGGATAGATTCATATTTTTTGGTTTTCTAGCTATGCCAGCAAGCATGGAAATGAGCCCAGTGAAAGTTGAATTCATCTAAGGTCAGCTGCTTTAAAAGTTCAGTCCAGACATCCTGTGCAAATCTGCATTCAAAGAAAAGGTGAGAAATAGTTTCCTCCTTCTCCAAGCAAAACCCACATCTAGAGGGGCCCTTCAGTCATTTTAGCTTAAGGATGTCATCAGTTGGCAGTAATTTGTGGAAAGTTCTCCAGCAAAAGAAAGACATTGAAGATGAAAGAAATTTATTCTAGATGGCCTCCCCCCAAGGCACATGATCCCAACAGAAAATTTTAGAATAGATGGCTTTAGTGAGACTTTGGTTGGTATAAGCTTGCCAAAAAAATTATGTTTGGTCTACCTCTATCAAAATTGAGCTTAGATTAGGGCTGTCAAAACGACTTATTGTTCGCAAACAACTCGTGTTCACCTCTTTAAGAAGCTCGTATTTGGCTTGTTTGTTAAGTTAACGAGTCGAACATGAACGAACATTCATTCGTGTTCGGCTCGTTTTGGCTCGAAATA
>NW_018227007.1:0-395 GCF_001263595.1 Phalaenopsis equestris
TTTTGAGTTTGAATTCCTGCTCGAAACCAGGACAATCTTCAATCCTAACCTACACAGCACCAAACTTCAAGTAAATTAGCTCTACACCTTCACAACAGTGAAGGAAGCCAAACCCCCAACAATTCGCCCTCTGAAATAGCCTCTACCATGGCTCTCAACCAACACCCAAAATCGGTTGTGGTCGAAATCATACATAGGCCTTATACCAGAGCTGGAGGCTTCATCTCTAAGCTCTTTGGGACCCAATGAAGGTGTGAAGAATCTCTGATTGAGGTCAAACCTCTCGGAGCAAAGGTATAACCTCACTCACTCTCCCGAGCCTTCGCGAGTTCTCCATTTATTATGGCTTGACTTCATAGTATTTTTACCATATAGATGTGTTCGTCTCTTCAAGA
>NW_018227007.1:548-775 GCF_001263595.1 Phalaenopsis equestris
AATAGGAGTGCGCCGCGTGGCCTTTCGACGGATCCGATGATCCAGTCAGCCCGCGTTTGAATAAATAAATAGGATATTTAATAAATTCAGAAAATAGCTCCTAAACTTCAAAAATCCATATCTTTGTGTAGAAAATTCACAAAAATAAAATAAAAATATCCTCTTGCTCAGTGAACAGAGGAAAACCATGCAAAATTATTTTCACATTAATTTGATGCATATTTAAT
>NW_018227008.1:0-2162 GCF_001263595.1 Phalaenopsis equestris
TCTACTGAGAACCAAGATCAATTATTGCAGAGGATAATGGATAATATCAATTTTCCCACTTATAGGGAAAAAAATTAGAGTGTTTTGCAGAGCATACTGATAAGTATAATAGGAGAAAAAGTGATTATGAAGAGAAATTTCAGTCATCTTTGGAGAGCCTCATTAGGGGTAACCAAGGAGCGCAATTTCCTCCATATCCTAGATACCCTGATTATGAGCCTGCAAAAGTTTGGGATAGCGGTAGGATGAAGAGTAGAGCTGAGAGATTTTTATGATTGTAATAGGATATGAACTATGTGGTCTGGGCTTGCTACATTTGGATCTATGTGTTGGTTCAAACTATGTGATGTGGTTTGTACTTTTATGTTTAAGTGAGAATTATGTTGTGATGTATTTTCATGTTTTGGACTTGAGACATGTATGTATGTTTACTCGTTTAGATATTGTGATGTGTGAGACTTTTATTTTTAACTGTATTGTAATGTTTGTGTAAATTAGAAGTTTAGGTAGTAACTACTTTTTTTGGTTTTAGTATTGTGATTTAGTTAGTTTAGAACTTAACTTAATTCTATATCTGTTGTAAAGTTGAAAATCTTGCTAACTTAGGTCTTAAATTTGAAACTTAGGAAACTGCTGCCCTATTTTTTTCTTTTATCATGTTAATGTGTTTGTGTTTATGCTGTGATCGTAAAATCAAGTTAGTGTGTTAGTTTACTTTTATATTTATACCCACTTCTTAGAGGTCTATTGAATCTCTACATGTTAAATTTAAATTAAAATATAGAAAATTTGATCAAATATTAATTTTACTCCTACTTTTAGTTTTATGCTTGTATCATTAGGGTTTAAGAATTCTTGGTAGTATGTTATTTTAAATTTTCATTCTTACTTATATATATCTGATGCTAAACTGTTTAATATGTTAAAAATTTAAGTTTGGGGGGATGAATAATATTTTCAAAACTGGAATTTTATTTGTCTCAAATGTGCTACAAGTGAATTTGATTTGAAAAGAAAAAAAAATTGATTATTTATATGAAGTTATAGTAGGGAAGTAAAATTTGATTTTAGAAATGAGTAAGAAAATTTAGTTAAAATTTTTAGTAATGAAGAAAAACTTTAAGTTAAAAAGTTTATAGATGAGAAAAAGATTAATATAATTAACTATCTTTAGTAAGAAAAATTAAATTTTTGAAAAATTTAGATAATTTAGACTTTTATTTTTAATGCTTAAATTTCTTTTACTAAAATAATTTTCAAAACTATTAGTAAATTTATAAGTAAAAGACTTATATCAAGACTTTGCTTTAGGAAAGGAGAAGTGGAATTCAAAATCATTAAAGGCCTATCTAGATATAGCAATCCTTGCCTGAAAAAGAAAAGAAAAAAAGAAAGAAAAGAAAAAGAAAAGAAAAACAAAAAGAAAAAAAATAAATTAAGAAGGAGAAGCTTCAGGATTAGTGTCTAATCAAAAATTGGTTCTACATTTGATCTTTTTAAAGTATAAGATTTGAGAAACTCTTAAGCTTATAGATATAATATAGTAAGTAAACTTATTTTTAATGAAAGTTTTTATGTGGAGATAATAAAAGAACTAAATTCTAAATTTGGAAAATCGATAATATATTTCTGAAATAGATAAAAACTCGTATTTTCATCTTTCATAACATTAAGAATTTCTGAACTTTAAGTTGGTCTCATTTACTGAATAGTTTTTCTAAATTAGACTGCTATATTTTCTAAATCAACATTTTAGTAACTTCTAAAGAAACTCATATACATATCATACATATTTAGTTTTTAAAGATTGAAGTATCACTTGAGGACAAGCAACATTTTAAGTTTGGGGGATTTTGATACACCTAAAATATATAGTATTTTTAGACACATTTTTATACTTATTTTTTAGAATTGCGCTTTAATGGAAGGTATTTTTGTGTTTTTCTTGTAGATACAGGTAAAAAGGGTGAAAATGCTTAAAAGAGTGAAAACGGATCAAATTTGGAGTGAAAAGGTGAAAAATGTGCAAAAGAGTTTTGGCGCCTAAGTGCCACGTCCAGTGCTTAAGCACCGGTTAAACAGAGAAGGCCATGGCTAAGCGCCAGAGGCCCCACGCTTAAGCGTCACTGGCAGTTATTGGACGATTAAATTTGGTTTCTGCA
>NW_018227009.1:0-216 GCF_001263595.1 Phalaenopsis equestris
TCTTCGGTAGCAACCATAGCTAGGACCATCCTGATTGTTGTGAGTTTTACCACAGGAGAAAAGATCTCAGTGTAATCAATGCCTTGCTTCTGTTGAAAGCCTTTTGCAACAAGTCTGGCCTTGTACCTTTTACTGCCATCAGACTCAGTTTTTACCTGGTAAACCCACTTGTTGTGCAATTCCTTCTTCTCTGGGGGAAGTTCTGTTAGCTCCCAT
>NW_018227010.1:0-30233 GCF_001263595.1 Phalaenopsis equestris
ATTACCCCAATTCACCCCAAATGTCTACCAATTTGATGCCAATTTTCTCCAATTTCAATTCTAAACTCGAATTTATCATGAAAAACCTAATTTAAATCAAATTCAAGCCCAATTGATCCACATTGAAGCCCAATTTTAGCCCAAGTCAAAAAAACCCCAATTTGACCCAAAATCAAAATCTCATCCAATTGAACCCCAAATCTATCCAATTGCCCCAATTTTGCATCATACACTCTTCAAAACACTTCCACATACCAAATTGAACCTTCAATTTGCCTTGGTCAAGCCCCAGTTTTACTTAAAACCAACTTGAACCAAAACCCCCAATTTTACCCCAATTTAGACATATCTCCAAATGTCCCCAAACTGAATGCCCAAACCCCAAAATTGGCACCCAATTGATGTTGAGAACTCTTCATAACATCCCTATAGACCATTTTTAACTATCAATTTGGACTTGGCCCAACTCTAGCCTAACTCAAACCCAAGTCTAACCCATCATTCAAAATTGATTAAATGCTCAAAATCCTGCAAATTGACCCATCAAATCAATTCAAAATTTCTCCAAATCTTTTCTAAACTCTTTATGACAATCATTTACAGCAATTTCTCAATCAATTGAGTCCAATATCATGGCTAAACCAACCCTTACTCAACTTTAAGCCAATTTAACCAAAATTGAACCCATGCACCAAAATTGACCAAGCCATCTTAAATTGATCAAGCCAAAGCTTTTACAGCCAATTTCTGGACTCTAGTGACTAGGATAGATTCACCTAGTCCACTTTAGAGGATATATGGAACAATGGTCCCCTAATTTAAGGGATTTCACCCATATTTGGCCTAAACTTGAAATATCTTCTCCATCATTGCTTACCATTGGGAGTTAATCATAATTAGCCACCCCTGACCTCCCTGAGCTCAGAGGTGACTAGAACCTGGCCAACCACCACATCATCCACTGGAAACAGTCAACCCAAAGCAGCCCCAAATGGCTAAAATCTAAAACTTGAACTTCCTGACTTGGCTCACTCCAATTGGTTGTTTGTGCCTTTCTTCCTTCCACCTCAACAAAATTTAACACCCATCAAACTCCCCTAAGCTCTACCAGGAGGCCATGGCTTTAAATTAGCCTCTCCATGGAAAAAATAGAGAGAGCTTGAAACCTTGGGGAAACTCTGCTAAAATCTCACCAAAGCCTCAAGCCTCTCCAAACCTCCAAACCTTCCTAAGTTCAATCCCCTTGCTCTTAGCCATTCACAGCTACCCCACAGAGCCAATTTGTTTACAAAAAATTGTCCCAAAAATAGGATAGATTTCCCCACATCTCCATAGTCTACCAAAGTTTAACTAACTATGCCCACACCATCACTATAGTGAGAGAAGAAGATTCCCCTCAAAAGCCCCATCACAGGGAGCCCCTAGCATAAACTTTGATCAACACATAAAATCAAGCTTGATTGAAATCATACCTAGATAATTCACCAGGGCCTAGGACTTTATATGGAGGTTCGTTGGATACAGTCAAAGCTGCCACAACCATCTGATTAAGGTCTCTCCTCTCAGACAAAGGTATTGAACCTCAACCTTAAACCAAGCTTATTTTGATTCTTTAAGTGTAATGGCTTGATTTCAAGCTTGATTAACCATTTGGATAGACACATCTTGAGTAGATGAAGGTTTAGAAACAAATCATATGTAATTTGGTTGAGTCTAGCTCAAGATCTTAAGGTTTTAGTGTGGACAGCTTACAGATTAGGTCATTTGAAGATGATGAATGGATGTCGTCCGATCACGTGTTTATTCAATGAACGGTCGTGATGGAGTTGAAAGAGCGTATGCAACAAAAGTGCGGGCTGACGAGTGGCGACGTGGCTGGCGGCTTCGAATAGCGGAGCACCGCGTGGAGACTTCAGAGCTGCTGAGGTTGACATGGCGCCGCATGGATAAGTAGAAAAATATGGATTTATTTGACTTATTTAAATGCCAGAACTTCAAAATTTGACTTATTTAAATGCCAGAACTTCAAAAATTCATATTTTTTCAAGGAAAAATTATAAAAATAAATTAAAAATACCCTCTTGCTCAGTGAATAGAGGAAAATAAGTTAGACCAAAAATAAAAATTATTTACTTACTCATTGATTTTTAAATATTCGAATACACTCTGTGGTATTTCAATTCATAATGGCTAAGCATTGTTCACCATGGTTTGAAATTTTGAGGGTTTGTTCCTCATGACAGAGGCCATGTTCTCTGATTCTTTCATGGTCAGAGGACATCTTTGTGCCTCTAACCCTAAGTTTCAAGTTAGGATGGCTATTTTGGGTTATTTTAATTATATAAACTAATATATAATTTGAAAAATTATTGGATAAATTTTATTAGGTTTACTGTGGTTGGAGAAGTCTAGGAAAAATGTCTTGACGGTTTGAATAGTTCCTTAAATTTATATAATTAGTTAAAATTATATATATTGTATTAATTCATTTAAATTAAATATAAATAAATAATCTACAAAATTAGTTCCATATTGTGCATAAAGATCATATTAATCCACTGTAAAAATTTGAAATTTTTTTGATTAATTTTAGGCAATAAAGTTGATTTTCTAATAAACATTGTCTTTTTGCACAAAAATAATTATATTAAATTAATTACACCTAGAAAATTTATGAAAAGTGATTTTCTGAGTTTCTTGTAATCAAGACCAACTAGGAAAAATAAATTAATTTTGGATTAAATACTTGATTTTTTAGCTTTATTTTGAATTAAAAGTAATTAAAAATAATTTAAAAATTCCAAAAATACAAAAAATATTTCAAAATCTTTTTAATGGTTTCCTGATCACTTGGGACTCATTAAAATAATTTTCCTAATTTTTCTAAAATAAAAATAAATTTCTAAAGGCTTAAAAATGTATTTTCCTATTTTTCTCATTAAAATAATTGTAATAAATAAATTAAAAATCATAAATATATAAATTTTGTCTCTCTGAGTTTTTTGGACTCAAAGAGGTTTAATAAATATATAAAAATATTTTTTGTAAATAAAACATATTTTCCATTCAAATAAAATCATAAAAAATCTTTAAATAATTATAGAATAATGATTAAAACTTAATTAAAAAATCATGGAGTTTTGTCTAAGTATTTCTTTGTCCAAAGGAAACCTCTCATAAATTATTTTATAAAGCAAAAACTTTATTTTGATAGCTTAAATAAATTAATTTAAAAAAATCCTATTTTTTAATTAAAATTATAATTATTTAAATTAAAAAATAAAAACCACATTTTTCTCCTCTCATGTTTTAACTACTCTGTGGACAGAGTATTTCAAAATGGCTCAAGTCATTTGAATTGTGCTTCAGGAGTTATGAGGTGAGAGTCCCTAAGGGTAAAGTGGTCATTTTAGAATTTTGGTTCCTTAATTAAAATTTAGGATTAACCAAAGGAAAAATGAGCAATTTTGATCTTAATGAATATGTTAGGATGATTAAAATATAATGGGTAAAAGGTAGAAACCAACTTGCTACCTTCCCATGATAAGAATAAAATTACAATTTGTTAAATTTTTAAAAATTTGGAAGTTAATCAAAATCAAATGATTTCCAAGTCATGGGCTTAAACTAAGGAGATGATGCTTTACTTATGATTAAGTCCACAATTAATATTGATCGGACTTCTTTTAATCATAATACATATGACCTAAATTAAAATTTTAACATTTGCGAATCTTTCTCCCATTAAATTCATTAAGGGGCTTGGTAGTGATCTAGGCTTTGATTTCAAAACTTGTTTGATGAGATTTAGAAGATAATGTTGTCGAGGATTAAGACTGTTAAGCCTAGCTTTAGTGGTGGGTATGAGGTCTTTAATGACTAAAACTTGCATTAGGTGCATTCACCTACATAACCCTTAAGTAAAATATCCACTGACTAATTAAATACTTTGTACTTGAGATAATTAAAATGCCAAAGTTCACTGAGTAATGGGGTAATTTTAACTTGTCTTTGGATGATTAATGGAATAATATGATAAGTTCACAATGAACTCGGATATTTCAAGAGATCTTCAAAATAGTCTGGGGTTATCCCCTAAATACTTTGAAATCTCTTGAATATTCTAAAGGACAAGTTGGACATGCTATATTTTGTTCTAGAATCATCCATTAAGGTCTTTCGAGACTCAATAAGTCATAACTCAACTGTTCTTGGTATAACTTTTCTGCAACATTATAACTGCTTGGTTGAGTGCTTTCCTTTACTTACGAACCAAAACAACTTTTTTTCAAGAATTAATCAATATTTTTAAAACCTAAAACAAATTGTTTCAAAGGTAACCACACATCCTTTGAAATTTCACTAAATTAAAAACATCCTTTTGAATTTATGGGAGTCTTTCAGAGGAGGTAACCCATGGTGGCCAACGAGATCTCCCCGGTTTAAATGGATTTCATAGCTCATTTAAGCTAAGTAAATTCAAAATAAAATAGTGTTACCAGAATGAAAGAACCGTGAGATCTTAACCGATATTGGTCTAATCAACTTTAAACCCTCATAATGTTTAAATAACCATAACCTTAGGAAACATTTGATTTCACATTATGACTTTACACATTACAAAACTTAAACTCGCCATGATGAGGAGCTTGAAGCCAGCATTGTGGGCAACACAACCATCCTCAACAGCAAAACATGTCTACATCAGCTAAACAATTCCTTAGAATTAAACAAACGAGCCATATCATATGACTTTTGGTTGTCCACTTAGTGCAACATAAATCCTCAATCTACATTTAGGCCTTTATATTTCTTTGCTATACAATGTAAGTCCTAACTTGTTTTGGGATTTCGAGGTTGTCATTTGTCATAAACTAAATCCTCACATCTTCCAGGCTATTTGTGTGATTGTTTCACATGAATGTAAGCCCTATTTAATAAAATTGGCAGGATGAAACATTTAAATATTTCTCCTTTAAATTGAAGCTAAATAATAAGGTAGATTGGGAAGTCACTGAGGTTCTCCTCAGGATCCGTGACATCCCCTAGTTCTTCTTCTTTTGGAGTCCAAAAATAAATGTTCCAAGTTTGAGTCATTCCCATTTCACACCTCTTTGTCCGATCTCATTGAAAAATCCTATCCTTTGAACTTCTTGAAGATAATTTCCCCTATTTCTTATCGAGACTTTTTTTAGGTGACTTCGGTTATCTAAGGTGTAATTGGACTACAATCTTTAGAGATGTTAACGCTTATGTCAATTTGGATTTTATTTGTCTAAAATCTTTAGAGAGGTTAATGCTTATGTAAAAACTTGTGACTGCTGTCAATGAGTAGGTAATATTTCTAGGAGGAATGAGATGCCCCTCAATTATGTGTTAGAATTTGAGATATTTGATGTTTGGGGATTAGATTTCATGGGACCATTTATACTATCTTTCGAGAATTTATATATATTGTTAATAGTAGACTATGTATCTAAATGGATAGAAGCTGTTGCTTTACCTTGATGTGATGCTCAAAGTGTTGCAAAGTTGTTATGTACGAACATATTTTCAAGATTTGGGACACTGAGAGTAATCATAACTGACGACTGGGAAGTCATTTCAAAAATGCAATAATGGAGAAGTTATTTAAGAAATATCATATTAACCATAAAATTGCTACTCCTTATCATCCTCAAACAAGTGGTTTGGCTAAATTATCATATCGTGAATTTAAAAGAATATTGGAAAAATTTGTAAATCCAACCAAAATGGTTTGGTCAGTGAAACTTGATTATGTTTTATGGGCTTATAAGACTGCATACAAAACTCATATAAGAATGTCCTCATAGAGGCTAATTAATATTTGAGAAAGTTTGTCACTTACCAGTTGAACTTGAGCATAAAACATATTGGGCTATTAAATAATTTAACTACAATTTAAAAGATGTTGGTGAGAAAGGGCTATTGAAATTGAACAAGCTAGAAGAGATAAGGAATGAATCTTATGAAAGTGCTAAGATTTACAAAGAAAAGATGAAGATATGGAATGATCGGAGGATTCTACTAAAAATTTTCAGCTAGGGCAACAAGTTTTTCTTTATAATGAAAGATTAAGATTATTTCCATGCAAACTTAAGCCTAGGTACATGGGTCCATTTATTGTGATGAAAATTTATCCCTATGGAGCTGTGGATATCAAAGATCCTAAAACTGATTAAATATTTAAAGTGAATGGTCATAAAAGTGAAATATTTAAAGTGAATGGTCATAGGCTGAAATCCTACTTTTTAGGTGACCAAATTAAATTAAATGACTTTATGATGTTGGGTCAACTAGAATAAGCATTGGTTATGTTGGGCTGACGACGTTAAACCAAGCTCTCTACGGGAGGCAACCCATAATTATCTGTGTTTATTTTTATTGTTTTATTGTTGTGTCTGATTTAGAAAATTTTGGTAGTATTTTGACTATATAATGATTTAGTGATTATTCTAAGACCTTTAGTGATTATGTGATTATTCTAAGACCTTAAAAGATGACATCAACATGTTAGAATGAGTATTTGGATGTTAAGTTGATCTGTGCTATCTTGAGCACTAACGCTTAAGCGCCTATATTCGACGCTTAAGCGCGATAGTTAAAAAACATGTCCGAATTTCAGTTTCTAGAAGTTTTAACTATGATTTGGTTGAATTTAACATTGGAGAGCATTTTAAGACGTGCCTAAGAGTTATAGAGGAGGTTTAGAGCCTATAATTAGAAGGGTATGAGTAGAAGTCTCACCACACTTCGATTTAACCCTAAATTCTTAGTGAGAAAGTGAGAGTTTTGGAAAAATGTCATCTTGGGAGAGTGATTTAAGGAAAAAGGAGGAGGAAATGAGAAAGAAGTTTGTTAATTAGAGTGCGTAAGATGCAGTTTAGCCATACCAGTTTTATAGAAAAGCGGACAAGGCTATGTATTTGAAGAACAAATAGATTGAAGAAGGTTCAACCAAAGTTTTTAATCACAATTTGTTTTATTAGATTTACATTCCAAATGATAAAGGAGAGACTAATGATAAGTCAGGATTCATTCCATCAAACGGAGAGTGGAATTAAGTGCTTTGTTTAGTATTTGTGTACTTAGTGTTGGTCTGTTTATGTTAAGTGTGTTTAGTATGTTTTTGATATTAACATTATCTAGTGTTTGTGTTTAGGAATTTTCTCATCCAAGAGTATTTGGATTGAGAATTTATGCAATAAAAATTTTTGTAATTGTTTAAGAATGAATAAAAGTGTCTGCTTGTGTGAAAATTTTGTGTTATTTTGTGTTAAATCAAATTATTTAAGGATTGGTGAATCTTGAGTAAGATGAGAGTTGAAAGGGAAGAAAATAATTATTAAAGAGTTATGAGACCATGTAGGGTTGGTAGAGTTAGGCTAGAAGTGCATTTCACTTCTAAAAAAAAAATAAAATTTGTGCACAGGCACTTAGGTGCTGAGACCTCGCGCTTAAGCACTGCCTAAACCTAGTGACGGACGCCTAAGCACCAAACCATTCGCTCTTAAGTGCCAGTTCATATAAACCAGTTTACGAACAGTTTTAAGTGATGATTCGGTCTGAAAACTCCATTTTTGCACCTCAATTTCATACCCCTTCCTCTAGAGTTTGCGGTTTTGAAGTTAGGGCGCACCCTATTTTGGAGATTTCTTGGTGATTTGGAGCAAAAATTGCTAGATTTGATATCGTTGAGGTAAGAGCTTCACTTCTATGTAAATTTTTTTTTTCACCATGTATTTTGAGCACATTCTTAATCTACCCAAAAGTCGCTATTCATGGTGAAAATTTGAGGAAAATCTATGGAAAAAACATAGATTTAGTAGTTTTATGATTTTTATATAACTTCTTTAGAAATGGCACCAATAATGAAGAGGATCAAGAGAAAGACCCAATTCGATTCAAGCAAAATTTTGAGTGCTAGAGCTCGGGATCGATACAGTGATGCACTGCAATCGAGAAAGTTGACTTCTTAGCATTGTTTTAAAAGTTTAGGAGGAACTGTAGGGGATCTGATTGTTCAATGCTAATGGAGTCAGTTCTATTGTATTTCTGCTGTAGTAGTGATTTCTGTGGTGCGGGAGATCTATCTAAATTTTACTGAAGCTGAAGGAGTCATTGTTAGAGGAAAGACAATGCATTTTTCACCTGAGGAAATAAATCAATTTTATCGTTTGCCTCCGAGCACTTTATGTTTTTATTCGAACTATTGTTCAAATGAGGAGTTAGATGAGATCATTTCATCATTGATTGGAGGACAAGGGTTATGGAAGATAACCAATGAGAGAACCATTTCAAAGTTGGATGTCACTGCAAAGGAATGACACTATTTCATTTCTACTCATCTACTGCCTATCTTTTTAATTAAAGAGCGGATTGTGGCTCCTTACACATTAAGTAAAAAGGAAATTACATAGTTAGGGAGGAAAAGTGGATCCCCATCTAAAAACAAAAAAATACAACAAACCCCTAAGGGTTCCACTCTCCGCAGTACAACTCAACACAAAAAAATAAACCAAAGGTACATGTAATCATCCAAAACGTATACTAAAAGAAAAAGTATACCCAAAAAATTACACGTACATAAAGTCCCAAAATAATAGTGTACATAAAATTCCATAGTAATAGTGGTGTCAAGGAGCAGGGTCAAACTGACGGCTTGTAGATCTAGTGAAGACCGCAACAAAAAAAGCCAAAACCTGCAAGCAGTGAGGAAATCAGCAAAAATTTTGCATAAATTGTTCAGTGCCAAGAAGAAACCATCCCTGTCGCTCCAAGCAGTTCCCAAATGTCCAAAAATGAAAGGCAGCAGCTGCATACATCTCATGGTATAGTTACCAACTCCAATAAACATAAATGAGATCCCAGGCATCCAAAAAGAGTAGGCCAAGCAAGATAAAACATGAAAACCAGCCTGACGGTCCAAATTCAAAGACAAAATGGGGTGAAAAAGGCTATAAAAATGCAACTCATAATAAATCATGAAGGATCGAACAGTTAAACAGTAAAAAGAACCAATAAAAAACTGAGCAGAAAATAACAGAGGGAAATATAAAATTCCTCTATCTTCTGTTATAAGGCACAGTAAGTAAATCCCCATTTAAAAGATTTTGAAGTTGAGGAGGGGGCACCACATCGACAATAATTTTTTGGAGACCTTGTTTGGCCAACCAATCAGCAGCAGTGTTACATTCCCTATAGATGAAATTAAATTACGAAACCAAATTATTCCTTTTAATGAACCCCTGAATCATGTTAAACAAACAAATGACATTCTAGGTAAAGAAGGCACTCTTATTTAGATTATTAAACCTAACCATATAATCTATCTTGATAATTAAAGCATGGTGATGTAAGGTCACAACAAGTGTAAGGCATTCCATAAAGAATAAAACTCAGCATCTAAAGGTGTTGAGGCACAAACCGGTGAGGCAAAGTAACATAGGCATCTCCCCGAAGAATTACAAAAAATTCCACCCGTCCAAGCAGCAGATAAAGTCCAGCTCCCATCCACATTAAGTTTAATCCAACCAACTGAGGGTGGTTTCCACCGTATCAGAAGGGCCTTCCTATCCCTCTGAGATAAATTAGAGGTTAATTCAAGGAGGCGAGAAGCTTTAAGAAAATAAGCAATTATATATGAAGTGGTAAGAGCGTTTGTAGGAGAGAGAGCTGTAGGAGAGAGAGCCATGTACTTATGAGCATTCCTAGCAGACCAAAGGAACCAAAGAACAACAAAAGGAGAAGGTTCCAAAGTTTCTTTATAAAAAGGTGCAACCTTCCAAACTTTGATATAATTCCTCCATTCATGATGATCATCCAAGTAATACCAAAATACAACCCAATCGAGTGCCAAACTTCCTGAGCAAATTAGCAATCATAGAAAAGATAAGCGGCTGTCTCCTCATTGCATTTATGAAGATAGCATCTTGAAGTCATACGCAAACATTTTAACTTAAGTATATCATCAAAAGGCAAGAATAGTGAGTAATATCTCCAGAGAAAGAGCAATATAGACGGAGATAAGAAAGCATTCCAAAGATTAAAAGTCCACTGTTGAGGAGTAAAAGTATGAAGCTTTTGATATAAGAATTTAGTGATGGACACATTTGAGGTAAATTTCCATAAAGGTTTATCCAATGTAGTAGCATCTATAAGAATTCTCCAAATGTGATCAGAATTATGTCCACTCAAATTTCTAAGCTTATTAACATCCCAAGCCCCATCTTTCCAACAGTCAGAAACTAGTAACGTGTTATCCTACAAATTATGCGGGAAGGTAGAGAGATCTACCGTGCCCCATTGATTAAACCAGAAGGATAAGTTACTAATGCCATCATCCCAAAATATGAAATTCTGAGCAATAGATCTAACATTTAGCAGTGATTCCCAAACTTTAGTATCCCCAACCTTCTAAACAATGTTAGCAGGGTGCGAATGGATATAATATTTGTGGTGAAGAAAAAGAGCCAAGATAGAAGTGCCCGAATGAAATTTGAACCAAAGTTTAGACATGTTGATTTCTGTAATGTGATTAAGGTTCCTAAAACCCAGACTACCAGTAGTGTTGGGCTTGCAAACTTTATCCCACATAGTCCAAATCTTATGTTGAGTGCTACAAGACCAAATGAATTTATTAAAAATCCTCTCCAAAGAAATTTGTTTACTTTTTTTTAGATACAGAACTTGAAGAGCATAAAGAGGGAGGGTGTAAAGGACACTCTTAAGCAAATTGAGTCTACCCCCATTAGAAAGGAAAGTATTTCTCCAGTCATTAATCCTCGCCTTAATTTTATCGACAACATTATCCATCTGAGTTTGTCTCTTTCTACCCTGCAAAAGATTGACTCCCAAATATTTTAGAGGAATGTAAGCCACTTGACATCCAGTGAAGGTAGTAGCCCAGGAGGTGTGGGTGGTGCTAACATACTTGCTAAAATATAGTTGACATTTAGCCTTGTTAAAGGTTAATCCAGAAGTATTTTGAAAGATATTTAAGGTTCGGATCAAAAATTTAAAAGCAGTCTTACTGGCGTTAGAAAAGAGGATAGCATTGTCAGCGTAAGCAAGGTGGCTAACCGTAAGCTTAGATTTATGCATAAATTGAGTGTGAGGGTGTAACATCTGCATTTGATTCATAAGGAGAGGGAGATAATGAAAAGCAAGGATGAAAATTGTAGGTGAGAGAGGGTCACCTTGTTTAATACCCCTGAAGGAGGGAAAAAAAACCAAAGGATTTCCCATTAACTAGAACACTGTAATGATTTAGTTCAAGCCATCTTTTGATGATAGAACAAAAGTTCGTAGAGAAACCGCGGGCCTGAAGAATACTCAAAATAAATTCCCAGTTAATGGCATCAAAAGCTTTCCTGATATGAAGCTTAATCACCAAATTCCCACCTCTACACTCTTTATCAAGATCCTCGATAATTTCTTGAGCAATGAGGATATTATACGATTTTCCCTACCTTGAACGAAAGCAGACTGGTGCGGGGAGATAATTTTGGACAAATGAGGTTGAAGCTGAGCAACAATAATCTTACTAATCACCTAGAGAGGACAGAAGTTATAGAGATGTGGCGGAAGTTATCCCAACTGATTTTATCATTGCCTTTAGGGATAAGCACAATTAAAGAGGAAGTGAAAAATTTTCCCAGATTTTCCTCCAAAATTAGCATTGAATGACATTCATCACCTCTTTATTAATGATATCCCAACTTTTAATATAGAAGGCGTATGTGAAACCATCAGACCCAGGAGCCTTATTAGGATTAATACTCTTAAGCACAACAAGGACTTCATCTTCAGTAGGAACATCAGACAGAGAGAAAGAAGAAACATAATCTCTTTCCTCATTGAAGACATCCTTATCAACAGGCGAAACTGAAGCCTGAAGCTGGAATAAGTTTGCAAAATGTTGGGTCGTACTATTACTACTACCCTCATAATCAGTAAGGATATCACCATCAGATGATTTAATCTTGAGAATAGTACTCAAATTATGTCTATGTTTAATAGAGGCATGAAAAAAGGAAGTGTTTCTATCCCCGCAAGAAAAATAAGTGTCATTACCTTTTTGTTTATGGAGACCTTCTTCTAAATCAATAGCTTCAAGAAGGGAAGCATGAGCCTGAGCCACATCGCTAGCCCATTGAGGAGTGCAACAATCTTCAGCTTCTATCAAATCAACCTTAGACCGTGCATCATGAACTTTAGTGTGAACATTCCCAAAAACATTATAGTTCCAATCCCTCAAATGCAAAGCAACCTTCTTATGAAGTTACCCTAAAATGAACCAAGGATTTCCCACATTATCAGTAATCCAAACCTGTTTAATAAGATACAAGAAAGTGTCATGGGAAGCCCAAATATTAAGGAACTTAAATTTATATCTGTGAGAGTATTTGATAAAGGCAAACGTAAGTAAGATAGGGCTATGGTCAGAAGTAGCAGAGTTCAAGTGTTGTACTTTAGATATGGGGAAATAATTGAAAAAATTTTGATTAGCAAAAAAACGATCCAATTTTTGAGATAAAAGGCTGTGACGCCAAGTATAAGGGGAACCATAGTAAGCCATATCATGCAACCCAACATCCGTGATATTATCACAAAATTGATTTATGATAGATTGGTCGCATCCCCTGCCACCCCTCTTCTCAGAGGGTCTCGTTATCATATTAAAATAGCCTCCAACAAACTAGTTCTCCTTAATCCCTGCACCCATAAGCACAAGCTTATCCCAAAGAAGCAGTTTATCAAGTAAAAGGCAGCTAGAGTAGACAAAAGTGGCCCACCCTTGAAAGCTATCGATCTTAAAATTAGTAAGCACAAACTGATCGTCATCCTCATCAATCGTCAAATTGACTTTACACTTTCAGAAGATTCAGATTTTATTATTTTTGTTATAATAGTGATTGTAATTATAGAATCTTCTAAAAATTATATCACGATTCACAAAAACTAATGGCTCCAATATAACAAAAATAAAAAATTTATGAACCCTGCATAAATGTTTGAGTCTATTAAGGGAGCTAGGGCCCGTCACTCCCATAATATTCCAAACCAAAATATTAAACAAGGTGTCTCTAGCTTCCCCTTCTTGACGATCTAGGAGGGGTGCGGTGCTGAAATTGTTCGCCATTAGAATGATAAATTCAACCACGAATAATGTTTTCACTGACAAGATGTAAGAGTTCATTCTTCCTTTTGCCCTTCTTTTTCCTAGCCATTTGAACCAACCATTCTTCGTCTAGCATATTTATGGCTTCCAAAATAGCCTTAATAGGCACTTCATTATTCTCCACAAAAAATAAGCAAACATTACCTACTTTACCTTCAGAAGAAGAAACCTCACTTAATATATTGACCTGCATATCTTGAAAATTACTCCCATTTATGAGAATAACATCAGTTTTGGCAACAGAAGTAACATCAATAACAGTTATATTAGCAATATTGGCACAAGTGATAGCATCTGTATCATTACCCAAAGTGACATCAGTTACCGTTAAAGGAGCAACATTATCAGTATTACCGAAAGCAACATCAGTGACCATTAAAAGAGCAATGTAATCAGTGGTGGCAATAACAGTTTCGCTAATGAAAACATTAGTGTTACCCTCAGTGGCAACAACATCATGTAGATTAATCGTGGTGACATTAGTCGCACTATTAGCATTAACAAAAGTGTTACTGGTACCCTGTGTAGCAAGCGGCGGGGACATCTTGTCAGAATGGAGAGGAAGGATTTTTAGAAATTTCAGTCCTAAGGTGTTCAATACTCGACTGTGGAGCTTTACAAGATCATTCAGCTCTTAATTTTAAATGTGGATAAAAACAATAACAATTGGCATTAATATGGCCAATGTGTGCAGTAAGGTGAGTGTCTTTTGATTTAAACTTTCTGTCAGTAGCCCTTATGTTCGGAACCAATCCAGATTTCATCTGAGAAAGGTAAAGTAATGTCCCGTTCTACTAGAACTTTAGCCTCAGAAGGCCTCGTAAGCAAGTAAGTGGGACCATCTAATTTTAAAGGTGTACCATATGCCGTAGTTAAGGAAAATAGGTCCTCGTGATTAAAAAGATGAAGTTTTAAGCCAGGGAATTTCAACCAAACCAGAAGAATATGAGGTTCCAATTTAAGGTGAAATTCAATATTCCATTTTAAAAATTTTATTCAAATACCATCAAAATTAAGAACTCAGCGTGACAATAAAAGAGTATAACCTTCATCATTTGATAACTAGATAAGTATGTGTCTCCCATCAAGAGGGCCAAATTTTCACATTCTAGTTAGATTCAAAGATTCAAACTCCTTTCTAACAACCTCAAACTTAGGTAATCCAAAGATAAATTTCCCAACTAATACATGACAATAAGATGAAGCTAGAGCAGTAAATTTAGCATCAGATACAAACATAGCAAGTTTCCCATCTTTTTTCCCTAATTTTCAGATATAATTAAAATCACCACCAAAATGTAAAGCCTGAAGATACAAAGGTGGGAAAAGACCCGAGGAACTAAAAACAAAGCCACTATTACCCTTAAGAGCATCCGAAAAAGAATGATCCATAAAAAACTCGCAGGAGACCCCAAAATACCGAGAACGCAGAAAAAATTCCAAAAAGGAAGAAAAAGGGGGGATCTCACCAACGTAAAGAGAAGAGGTAGCCTTGGAGAGGACACTCGAGAGCCCCCGCCATCGAATCCACCTCAGTAGCCATGGGAATGCCGGAAACGCCTAAGCCTAGCAGAGAAACCTTCTTTGATCGCAAAAAATGCAAAATAGATTTGGGATTAGAGCTTTGATTCATAGTGTTATTACCAGTTTTGTCATTGTTGCTACTACTGCAGGTTTGGGATTTACATCCTTGATCTTTTCTTTATGTGAGCAGGATGGAGTTAGATTTGACATATGAGAGGAGATATTGCAGCCACTCGAGCCTATTACTAGTGTTATGTGAAATCTTATTCACATAATTCCATTTTTGGCGGGAGAGATGGATTTTCCAATAGTTATGCTACTTCGACATCTCAAGCTTCCACTTTACATGCTTCTACATAACAGGGTCAGACATCTGGATTTGTTCACATTCACAACTATTGCAGATTATTTTAGACAACATTAACTACACTGCTAAAAAGGTATTAAATTTAAAAAAAATTGCAGAACATATGGATGGATATATGAGGAGACTTCGTGATTATGAGGAAGATACAACTTAGCTATGGACAACATAAGGAGAGGCAACAAAGATGTAATTTTTCTTCAATATCTAAGATATCTATCATATGAGTATGCAACTACTTGACATAGTGATGAGAGTGATGCAAAGGATGAGGATGATTAAAATGGATTCTATAGTTTAGTTTGATTTTTCATTTATTGGGTGAACTATTGATGATGCAGTTATTCTATACTTTTTGCTATGTTTTGAAATGTAATTATTGAGACTGTTAGTTTTTGTTGTGTTTTGTTTCATTAGACACTACTGTGATGTATTTATGTTTTCATGAGTAGTTATTATGTTTTTGTTGTAGTAATTGTGTTAATTATGTTAATTGTGTTGTTTGGTGTAGTTAGTTAGTAGGATTTACACTTAATTCTGGATCATAAGAAGGTTTAGAATACAGCTAACTTGTTACTTAAAAGCTGCATGTTTAAAATTCTCAATTTACTATCATATATTTTTCTTTATGTTGCAGTTGTGTATGCTTTTTAATGTGTTTGTTTGCTTTTATGTTATCCTCCACTGCATAGTAGTCTAATGAATCTCAAAATGTTAAGTAAATTAAAATTTAATTAAAATTTTAAGATGTAAAATTATGTTAAGTAAATTATGTTATCCTCCACTGCATAAAATTAATTTTTACTCTTATTTTTAATTTGTGTACTAGTATATTTAGGATGTAAAAATTCATGTTAGCATGTTAATTTTAGTTTTCATTCTTGCCAATATTTATATGTGCTACTAAAATGTTTCATTCTATTAAAAATTTAAGTTTTGGGGGAGATGAAAATTTTTCTAAAAACATGAAATTTATTTGTTCTCAAATGTGTTCTGAATAAACTTGATTTTGATTTGAGGAAAAAAGATCATGTATATGAGGCTTTTATAGGGAAGTAAAATTTTGAGTATAGAAATGAGAAAGAGAATTTAGTTAAAATTTATACTAATGAAGAAAAACTTAAAGATAAAAAAAATTTAGTGTGGAAATGATAAATATTGTGTAACTATCTTTAGTAATAGAAATTGTATTTTTGAAAAATGTATAAGAGTTGAAAATTTTTTCAAAACATAAATTTCTTTTAAACAAAGTAATTTTCAAAAACTATTATTATGTTTTAAAAGAAATATACCAACTCTTTGCTTTAGGAAAGGAGGAGTGGAATTCAAAATCATTAAAGGTCTATCCAGATATAGTAATCCTTGCGTAAAGAGAAAAAGAAGGAGGAAAAAAGAAAAATAAAGAAAAGAAAAAGAAAAAGAAAAAGAGAAAAAAAGGAAAAGAAAAGTTGAAAAAGGGAGGAGAAGCTTGAGGATTAGTGCCTAATCAAAAATTGGTTCCACATCTGATGTTTTTAAAGTGTAAGACTTGAGAAACTCTTAAGCTTAAGGATATAATATAACAAGTAAAATTATTCTTAATAAAAATTTTAAAGTGGAGATTATAGAATGCCTCAACACAATATTTGGAGAATCTACAATATTTCTAAACTAGATAAAAACTCATTATTTCAGACTTCTTTAACATTAAAAATTTCTAAACTCTAAGTTGATCTCATTTACTAATATTTTTTTTAATTGGACTACTATATTTCTACATCAAAATTTTAGAAACTCCTAAAGAAACTCATATACATAATCTATTTATTTAGTTTTTAAAAGATTTAATTGTCACTTGAGGACAAGTAATATTTTAAGTTTGAAGGATATTGATACAGCTAAAATATATAGTATTTTTGTACACATTTTTATACCTATTTTTTAAGATATTACGCTTTCATGAAAGGTATTTGTGTTTTTGTCTTTCATGTACATTCAAATGGATGAAAAATGGTAAAAGGAGTGAAAAAAGATCAAATTTGGAGCAAAAATGAACTGAGGCACCTAAGCGCCCAGTATTGGCGCTTATGCGCCAGTTATTCAGAGAGAGTGGTGCCTAAGCTCCAGGTACCCCATACTTAAGCGTCATAAGTAGTTATTTGATGATTCATTGAATTTGGATGAATTTTTTAAGAGGTGTTTGAAGCAGCCCTTGGTAAAATTGCAGGAAATAGTTCATAGACACAAAAATTCATTCAATTGGCTTTTGAAAGGGGGCAACTTCTAGAAGATTCATTGAATGGAGACACATTTTGAAGAGATGCCAAGGAAACCCTAGGGATTTTATTAAAGAAGACTTGGTTCATTAAAGGAAATTGTTGAGGGAGCCAATCCACATCCAACAGCCATCATTCATCCTAGTAACCACCGTCGCTGCCGGCCACCTATCTTTTTATTCTATGTTTTTGTTTGTATTGTGAGTGAAGGGAGTGAATTCAAAGAAACTTCAAGACATTTTGTGGAGAATACTTGAGATAAGTGTTTATCTTTGTGACTACATTTGGTTTTAATTTAGATTTCTTGTTTGTGTGCACGATTTCTACTTTTCAACTCAAGTGTGGTTATGTTTTATCCATCAATTCTGAGTAGTTTTCTTTATCTTTTTTCTTAAAATGATAAGTGATTAAGCATTGAAAGGAAGTTTTATGATGTATTAGACTTCAATGTTGGAAGACGTTATGATGATTTGAAACCTTATACTTCATTTACTCCTTAATTTAGCCAATTAAGATGTTAATACTTATTGTGAGAACATGTAAGACCCGAGATGGTATTATCTGAGTCAACCAATGATAAGAATCACATTTGATTTCATGAACAAGGATGTAGTTCATGGGATTGAGTGCAAGTAAATAGGAAAATAAACTTTCAAGGGTGTAGAACTAGAGGATTTTAATGTCACAAGCTAAAGCCACCAATTTGATTCATAATTTTAAATTTTGATACAAATTGTTAGCCCCCACATGGAGGGAGAAGAGGGAACTCTAGAGTGAGAGCTAGTATCTTCCCTATCTAGTCAGTCTTCAAGACTATTCAAACTATAGATTAGCCAATGTTCTTTATAGCATCTCTAGTAAGGGTAAAGTATATTATTTCTCTTATTTGGCACAACACAATTATAATCCTTCCACAAAATAATTTCTAAACTTTTTACTGAATCATAATAAGCAAAAAAGATAATTTATTTATATTGCCTTCATCTTGCAAATATTTAGTTAAGTTAGTTAATTGCTTAATTTATTTTAAATTATTTAAAAAATTTACAAAAAGAATCAAATTTTCATTCCTAATATAACATCTTGAGTTTAAGTAAGAATATTTTCCTAAGTAGAATTTTTTTATCTAATTTCTCTTATTTTGTAGAGTGCATATTGTCAACTTTAAACTGTGGGTATGATATCCGTGTCTTAATAAAAAAGTCTTAAATTACTTGATAAAGGTACATATACTTGCGTAGTATCCAATATTTAAATTTTATAACTATATTCATTTTTTTTAATAGTGGATAATTTACCTAGCTTTTGTTTAGGATCAATTTTTTAGCTTTGTTGCAAAATAAGAATCATTATTAAGAAAATTAAACTTATAATCACATAGATCACATTTTACATTTATATAGAAAATCGAGATCATCTACCCATACGAAGTTGTGGATATTAAAGATCTAAAAACCAGAAAAATATTTAAAATTAAAGGGCTTAGGTTATAACCTTATTTGGATGGACACAGACCAATTTTTAAAGAGGTTTTATTTTTTCGTCGCCCAGAGTAAAAACTAAGAACATCGGGTTAACGATGTTAAACCAAGCGCTTTGTGGGAGGTAACCCATAGTTATGTGTGTAATTGTCTTTAATTTGTTTTATGAAATATAAGCTCTTGTAATTAAATACTATGTACTTTGGATACTTACATGTTAAGACAATGCATAAAAATGTTTTAAATATTTAATTTTATAGAAGTTATGAGTGTTATTTTGAACCTTTGGCAAAACAGTACAAAAAAGTGCACTGGTGCTTAGGTGCCTAAATTGGCACCTACGTACCCACTTCACTATGCACTAGAGCTTAGGTATCTGAATCTGGTGCCTAAGTTCCCCTTTGAGGAAAGCCCAGCGCGTATGCACCAGAATCTGACGCCTAGACGCTGCAGTTAAAAAAACCACCCTAGAACCTTCAATTGATGTTTTTTGGCAAAATTTTTTCTATATAACTCCTAAAACCTGCCATTTAGTGTTAAATTAAATTGTTAGAGAGGGAGAGGATTCACTAATCTTGTTCCTATGGCCTCCAAATCCAAGAAAAATTTCAAGTATGCGATTTTGAATCGGAGAAAGTTCATTAGTTTTGATGCGCAGAGGTTGCTTGACAAGGTCCTTTTGAACAAGAGGTTGATCAAGAAAAATGGTTTCATAAATCGAGGATTCCGGTTTTATTGTGGAAGAGAATATATTGCAAAGGCGATGGGAAGTACAATGCTACACCACTACAGCTGTAATAATTCTTCTTTTGAAGGATTTTTGTGCAAATCTTCATGGGATAAATTGAGGAGTTGTCTTTGTTTGAGTTAAGTGGGTACTTTTTACTCCTATAAGGATTAATGATTTGTTCTTGATCAAGAACGTTCCAATTTATCATTATGCCAACTTTGTCCCTACAAGAGACAATATGAATGAAGTTTCTAGATTCTTAACGGATGAAGATGGAACATGGGAGAAAAGAGATAAAAATAGTGTAAGTTTTCTTTCGTCATTGTTAAACTTTGCATCGAAGCCTTGGCATATCTTTATTTCGGCAAAATTGCTCCCTACTACAAAAATCAATAGAGTGACAGGAAAGTTCTACATTGAACTACTATATTCAAATTGGAAGACCTATCGATGTGGGTGTCATAATAGTAAATTCTACTCTTGGTTCAATTTTGAAGATGTCTAATTTTGGTCTTAGACTTTCATCCACAATATTTTTGCTTTGTAGTCAATCACAAGTTCCATATGAAAATTGGGAAAAAATGCTTCTTCCATGGAAGCCCATGGTGCCAGTATTAAATTGTGATTACTAAGAAAATGGAGAATTGGATGATAGAAATGTTCTTATGGATCAATCATCTCAAAACTCATCACCTATACGACCCATATTTCCAGAGAGTTCATTTGTTATATTGAAGAAGATTAAGAAGTTGGAGAATGATATGACTAATATTCTGAATGTGATTATCAATATTTCTAATCAGTTCGACCATTTGGACTAGATAATTAAAGAGCAATTTGATCACACTGGACATTATTTAAGAGGCTACGGTTCAAATGTACAAGAAAAATTGTTGGATCAAAGAAGACTCAACCGATGAATATCCTTACCATCCTTTCTATAACTTATTCATGCATCGCTAATCTATGGGAGATCATAGAGATGACGACAGCAATGAATATGAAGATGTGTAGCAACTCTAAAGTTTAAAATTTTAGTTTATAAGAGCTTGTGTGTGTTTAGTTATGTTGGATTATATCGGACTTATTGTGTTTGCTTTTAGTATTTTATTGTTTATTTTTCAACGTTAGGTGTTGTTGGAGTGATTTTGACACTGAGTTTATGCTGAGATTTTAAAATACTTGCTTGTAAATGTTTGAATTTATAACAAAAAATGTGAAGTTGCTTGTTGTTTATGAAAATTTGATGTTAGTAATTAAAGTAAATTTTTTACTCATTAGAAGAAGGATTTCTTTGGTGTACAACGCTTTTTAGAAAAAAAAATTTGAAAAATGAAATTTTAAGCATTGGTGTCTAGGAGCTAAGTCGACTAGGTCATTAAATCCACAAAAATGAATAGTGCTAGCCATTTTTCTAATTTGGATCGTCTTCTACCTTGTGAGTAGAGAAAAATAGCAAACTTGGGCTTCCAAATACTAACATTTGAGGCAAATTTGGGGCTAAAAATTCTTACGTTTTATCGTCTTTTGGTAAGAGCTTCACTTTAACCTAGAAATTTTTTATTTTCGCCATAGATTTCTCCTACATTATGTGAAAACCGAAAATTAGAGATTTTGGGAAAATTTAGTGAAGAATCCATTGTATGAACTTCCTTAGCAATAGTTTTGAATTTAAGAGTTTTCTTTATCTTTATAGTGAATTTATGTGGAAATATTTTGAATTTTTAGAACTCATATGGCTCCTAAAATGAGGAAGATGAAGGGAAAGAAGGCTTGTGACATGAGAAAATTTGTAAACATCAAAGCCCAAAATCTTTATAATACTCAACTCACGACAAGTAAACTTATTCACGAACAACATTTTACAATTTTGGTGGTCTTGATGAAGGATTAATTTTGGTGAGAAATTGGGAAACATTCTGCTATTTCATTATTGTAACGATTGTGTTGATCGTTTGGTAATTCTATGCAAACCTACTGCAAGCTACGGATGATCAAGTATTTGTTTGAGGTAATAATGTTGAATTTACCATAAAAAGGATGAATGCACTGTATGAGTTGAGGGATGAGTTTCATTGTGAGTATACTACACTCGATACATCTGATTTTGTACTGGATGAAGTTATTGCTTATCTGAGTGATGGAAGAGGAGCTTTGAAGATGAATAATGATCATAAAGTAAACTTCTCTACTTCTACGCTAAATTTTCAATCTAAAGCTTGACATTAATTTATTTTTGCTCGACTCCTTCAACAAATCAATTGAGTGAAGTCACTAAGGATAGAACTACTTCAAATTTTTGCATTCAATAAATGAACAAAATAAACATTGGTGCTCTTATTTATTAGAATGCCCATACTTCTTCTAGAGGTGGGATTATTGGAGGTTTAAGATACCCAGCCTTAATTTTTACTCTATGTGATCAATCAGAGCGGTATGATAGATATAAAAATTTAATACAACCTCTTAAACTTATCAGTAAGCCTAGTGTTCTTACATATGAGTTTCATGCTTGACAAAAAGTGAGGGGTATTTGTAGTGATATACCTTTTACTTCAACTTCTGGACCTTCTACATCCCGTAGTACTTCTTTAGAGAATGTTATGGAGCAGTTACTTGTTCAACAAGGAGATATTTTGACTCTCAAGAATCAGATGATAATTATGGAGGCTAAGAATTATCATAAAGATGAATACATGCAAAAGAAAGTGGATTATGAGATTTCTTATAAATGAGGCTATGATACAGTATTTGAGGGGTGATCATAATGTATAATTTCCTACATGGCCCTACTTTACACTCTACTAGCCTGAAGTAGGATTTGAAGAAGAGGGTGAAGATGATAAGGAGGAGTATGATGATGAGTAGTTTACTTTCATGCTTGTTTTATGTAGTTTGATTTTCTTTTGATGTGGTTATTAGTAATTGAAATTTATTTCTAAAATGATATGTATTTTAAGTAGGTGTTCAACTTTATATGTTTAGATGTAGATTGTTTTTTTATCAATTTGTTGCTTATGTTTAGAACTCTTCTCTACTTAGCAAATTTTTTTTATATATCCTTTTTTACATAGTTTTAAAAGTTAAAATATGTAGTATAGAAATATAAGGTTAAGTGTGTACTATTAAAAGGAGAGGAAATTGTATTTTTGAAATATTAAGAGAGTCTTAGAGTTATATAAAAAGAAAGGATTGAGACTTTATGAAAAATATTTTTCAAATCTAATATGCATTTGTAAGTGAGATTTGTATGAAGTTTTTTACTTTAAGAAGAAGAAAGTGAAGTTCAAAATCTTTATAAACTATCTAGATATAGCAATCCTTACATGAAAAAGAACATAAACAAGGAGGGATTGAAAAGGATACTTAAGGAAAAAAAAAGAGAAAAAGAAAAGAAGAAAGAAAAATATATGTGAGGATAATCTTGAGGAGATGCCTAATAAAAAATTGGCATCACTTGAATCAACTTAAGGAAAGAGACTTAAATATATTTCTAAACTTATATTTCTAAACTTATCTAAACTTACATTAAAGTATTTTCATCTTTACTAATGAAGTCCTCATGATTTTCTTTTTCATATAGTTCTTCTAAGCATCCTTAGTATAATGAATTACAATTATTCTTGAAGTGAATAAGAAACCAAAACTCTCAGACTTATGTACTAGATATTTTTAAATTTTTAACTTTAATATAAGTTATTAAATATTTTTCTAAAGTCTTACTATTGCATTTATAAAACAAAAACTATTGAATTTTTATGTGATGCTCACTACCTTAATTCATACTTTTTATGTAGTAAAAGAGTTACTTGCGGACAAGTAATAATTAAGTTTGGGGGATTTTGATACACCAAAAAAATACTAAATTTTTCATATATATTTAAGGCTTATATTTGGTGATATTGCACTTTAAAGAAAGTCATTTTCATACTTTATTGCAAGTATACTAAGTCTAGGCATATGGAGCTTAAATAATGCAAAAAGTACAAAATTTTTAGTTAAAAGTAGCATTTTCAAAAAAATAAACTGGCACCTAGGTGCCAGAATACAGAGAAAATGGTGCCTAGGCGCTTGATTTTGGTGCCTAGGTGCCAGAGACAGTTATTTTCACAAATGCATTGAATTTGGATGGATTTTGAAGAGCTGCCCATGTAGGCTCTTGGGAAATTCGTCCCTTCATTATAAAAGAGTGTTTTTATGTCAGGAAAAAGAGTGTTTTGGAGAGTGTGAGTGAAGGGGGCGTGAGCTCCAAATTATGGGAGAGTGTGGCAAGAGCTGTAAGAATTGTAAGAGGAGATGGAAGAGATTTCTTCTTCCTTTCATTTGTAAGAGAGATTTGAGTTTTATTGTAAAGAGAGAAAGACATTCAAATGAACTTCAAGGCATTTACTTGTGGAAGAGATCTAGTTAAGTTGTTTTACTTTTCTTTCTTATTTTGTAAACCTATTTTTATATATAAAATCCACGTTTTGTTGTATCTTACTTGTGAATTTTGAGTAAATTTATTTGACCTTCTCCCTACAAAGAGAAATAGTCATGTGAAGAATAAATATTATTGTGCAATATTTTAATTTCTTATTTGTGATGATTCAAACTTTTAACTTCATTTACTTTTCAATCTGACCAATTGATATGTTAAAATTTGTTATGAAACATAAGATTCAAGAGGGCTATGCTTTCTACAACAAAGTAAGAATCACATTCAATTTCATGGATGATAATGTAGTTTGTGGGGTTGAGTGCAAAGAAATAGTAAAATATTATTGATTAGCATAGAATTGGAGAATTTTTGGTGACAGACTAAAATCCCCAATTTTTTCCAGGAGTTTCAAAACTAAAGTGAGATGTTAGCCCTAAGGCTAAGGGAACTATGGAACTCTGGATTGAGAGCTAGTACCTTTCCAGCCAAACCAAAGATTTAGGGTCTAAACGCTAAATTAGTCAATATTCTTTATTGCTTGTTGATACGCCTAAAATATATAGTATTTTTAGACACATTTTTATACCTATTTTTGAGATATTGCGCTTTAATGGAAGGAATTTTTGTGTTTCTCTTTCATGTACAGGTAAAAAGGTGAAATATGCTTTAAGGAGTTAAAAAGGATCAAATTTGGAGCAAATATGTGAAAAATTGGGCAAAGGTGTTTTCGCGTCTAAGCGTCAGATCCGACGCTTAAGCGCCAGTTCAACAGAGAAGGCCATGCCTAAGTGCCAGAGGCCCCACACTTAAACGCCAGTGGCAGTTATTGGATGATTAAATTTGAATTTTGTGAATCTTGAAGAGGTTTTGAGGCACATATTGGCTTAATAAGGGGTTACAACCATCATGAACAAAAATTATTGCAAAAGGATGCATCTCTTGGGGAGATACATCGAATCAAGCCACATTTTGAAGAGATACCAAGGCACCTTTTGAAGAATTATAAAAGAAGGAAGATTGAGACTTTAAAAGGGGTCTTGAAAGTACTGGGAAAGTTTTGAAAGTTCTAAAATTGGGGAGTTAGTTGGAGAGATTTTCAGGCAACCACATATTATCCTTTTTTTTAGTTTTATATTAAGAGTGTTGTATAAGAGAAGAGACTCAAAGGAACTTCAAGAGTTTGGTGGAGGACTGTAGATAAATTTTTATCTTTTATTTTAGACTAATTTTGGTTTTAATTGAGGCTTCTTGTTGGTTTGACAATGTTTTCTACTTTTAAACTAAAGTGTGGTTTTATTTTCTCCATGAATTCTGAGTAGTTTTCTTTATATTTCTTCCTAAAATAATAAGTAGTTAAGTGTTGGATAGAAGTTGTGGAGAGTATTGATTTTTAATGTTGGAAGAAGTTGTGATGATTCAAATCCATGTACTTTATTTACTTCTTCATTTGGCCAAACCAGATGTTAAAATTTGTTGTGAGAACATGTAAGAGTCGGGCTAGTACTATCTTAGTCAACAATTGGAAAGAATCACATGAGGTTGTAAGAATGAGAATGTTGTTCATATGATTGAGTGAAAATAAATAGGGAAATATTCATTAAAGGATGTAGAGTTAGAGGACTTTAAAGTGATAGGTTAAAGCCACAACCTTGCTTTATTATTTTAGGCTCTAATACGAGATGTTAGCCCCCAGGTAGAGGGAATCAAGGGAACTCTAGTGTGAGAGCTAGTATCTTTCTTGCCTAGCCGGTCTTCGGAACTATTCAAACTTTAAATTAGCAAATGTTCTTTATAGAATTTCTAGTAAGGGTAAAGAATATTATTACTTTCTACTTGACACAACACAATATGAATACTTCCACAATAGAATTCCTATACTTATTACTGATTCATGATAAGGAGAAAGATAATTTCATATTTAGTGCTTTTCTTCTACAAAAACTCAAGTTATCTTTTAAAGTTTGTTCTATTTTTGTCAAAATGATAAAATTACCAAAAATATTTAAACTTTCTTTACTGTGAAAATGTCTTTAGTTTAAATAATTGTCCTTTTAAAAATAGAAAGTTTTCTAAAAAGTGAATGTTGCTTATCTTCCCTATGTGTTCGATATTCAGGTCTTAATAAAAATGTCCTATATTACTTGATAACGGTACATATACTTGCGTAGTATCCTAATAATATATATAAATCAAAAGTTAAATTCTTATTTTTCTTTGGGATCAAGTTCTTAGTTTTGTTGTAAAGTAAGGAAATATAAGTGAAATATAATCTGAATTATTGTTGTTATTGTTATACTGTTGCATAGATCAGTTTTGAGATCAAGTTTTTGGCGCCGTTGTAAGGAAAGTGAAGTAAAAATTATAAAGAATCTATTAATTTAAAAGAAACTTTCTATTTTTAGAAAGTTTTACGTAAACTTTAAGTTATTATATTTTATTTTGTGTGTTTTAGTTTTATTTTATTTTATGTTAGTGTATGCGTAGTTCAAGTTCTGAAGGACTAGTGCCCTACGATTCTTAGTTAGAAAGAATTGTTAGAAAAATCAGAAAAAATCAAAAAATTAAAAATCTTGAAAAATATAAAAAAATTACAGAAATGGTAAACCAAAATGATCAAAATGGTAAAATTCATCAACAATTTAGATCTTTAAGAGATTAGGTCAACCCTACGTTAGATGAACTTCATTGTAGTATTCAAAAACCTATTGTAGTGGCTAATTCATTTGAGCTTAAACCTGTTATTATCCAAATGGTATCAAATAATCATTTTGGGGGATCACCAACTGAAGATCCAAATTTACATCCTTCCAATTTTCTAGAATTGTGCGCTACATTTAAATACAATGGTGTATCATATGATGCCATAAGAATTAGGTTATTTCATTTCTCACTGAGGGATAAAGCTAAGATGTGGTTGAAATTTTTAGCACCTAGATCTATTAGAACTTGGGGTGATTTAGCACAGAAATTCCTTGCTAAATATTTCCACCATAAAAAACTGTAAAGCTTAGAAATGATATTACATCTTTTAATCAGTTTATCGGGGAATCTATTCATGAAACATGGGAAAGATTTAAATAACTCTTAAGAAAGTGTCCACACTATGCTATACCAGATTGGTTAATAATTCAAACTTTTTATAATGGATTACTTGGATCTCTTAAATCAATTATCGATGTCGTTGCTGGGGGTTCATTGATGTCAAAACCATTTCATGACGCTTATGCTTTAATTAACGAAATGGCTACCAATAATTTTCAATGGCCTTGTGAGAGGGTGAATCCTAAGAAAGTAGCTTATATTCATGAATCTGACGTATTTACTATGTTAGCAAATCAAGTTGTTGCAATTTCAAGAAAGTTAGACCAATTTGGAATGAATTTTTCTCAAACAATTTCCATGATTGAAGAGAATTCATTATGTCAAATGGTAGACTCTCAATAATCATTAGAAACTTTGAATTCCATAAATAATAAGCAGAATAACCCATATTCAAATTATTATAACCCAGGTTGGAAAAACCATCTCAACTTTAACTAGAATAACAATTTGGGTGGTAATAATCAGCAATGGGAGAGCAACCAAGTAAGCCCATTGGGAAACTAGAAAAATCAAGAGAATAATAATTATAGATCTACTTATCCTCCAGGTTTCACTAGTAATACACAATTTAAGGAGAAGAAGTTGACTATAGAAGAAGTGGCGTTACAAAAGGAAAATCAATTAAAAAGTCAAGGAGCTACAATTAGAAATATTGAGAATCAACTTGGAAAAATAGCAAATTCATTAAGTAATAGATCCTAAGGAGCACTTCCTAGTAATACTGAATCAAATCCAAAAGACTAGAATAAAAAGCAAGTAAAAGTCGTTCAACTTAGAAGCGAAAGAGAGTTGGAAGGTAAGGTTCAAAGAGAAATTGAAGTAGGGAGAGAAGAGAAGAAATAGAAGAATCAAAAGAGGACGATCCAAAAGATTCTGAAAAACCTATTTCTCTACTGAAAATTGATTTTAAAAAACCAGCACTTCCATTTCCTCATAGACTTTATGAGCAGAAGTTGGATAAGTAATTTTCAAAATTTCTAGAAATATTTATGAAGCTTACAATTAATATTCCATTTGCTGAACCCTTAGAGCAAATTTCAAGCAATGTAAAATTTATGAAGGATATTCTCAACAGGAAAAGGAAGTTTGAAGATAATGAGAATGTTGCACTTAGTGAGGAGCATAATGCTATAATTCAGAAAAAGATTCCTGAAATGTTTAAAGGTTCTGGTAGCTTTACAACTCCATGTGCAATAGGAGATAGATTTTATGGGAAAGCTTTATGTGATTTAGGTGTAAGCATTAACCTTATTCCATTATCATCCATTATCAATCTTATTCCATTATCAATAATTAAAAGATTGAGATAAGTAGAAATAACTCCTACTACTATAACTCTACAATTAGTAGATTTTTCGATAACATACCATGAAGGATTTATAGAAGATGTCCTAGTGAAAGTGGATCAATTTATCTTTCCTGTTGATTTCATTATGCTAGATATTGAGGGAGATAAAGAGATACCTATCATTTTGGGGAGACCTTTCCTAGCCACAAGAAGAGAATTGATAGAAAAGGAGAATTAACAATGCACGTCAATAATCAAACTATTATATTCAATATTTTAAGATTAATAAAACATCCTGCAAAAGGTAAAGATGATGAGTATTATAGGATGGATGTAATAAGATATCTAAGTGAATGCCATTTCTAAAAAACTTATGAAGAAAATTTTGAATAAAAAAAAATTAGAACACGAGTAAGAAGAGGAATTAGATTGATGTGAAGGTTTTTTAAGGAAGATTCAAACTATGTTCGAGAAAGTTTGAAAGTTTGGACATGATACACAATGATAAATCATTTTGTCCATCAATTGAAAAACCTCAAGAACTTAAGTTGAAGTTACTTTGTGAACATTTAAAAATGTCTTTTTAGGAGATTCCTCTACTTTACCAGTTATAATTTTCTCAAAATTAACGATGGAAAAAGAAGAAAGATTGACGAAAATTTTAAAAAATTTTAAGAAAGCCTTTAGATGGACAATTGTTGATATTAAAGGAATCAATCCTTCAATTTGTATGCATAGAATTCATATGGAAGAGAACTGCAAACCCAAGGCTAATCTTCAAAGGAGACTGAATTTTGTTATGAAAGAAGTTGTTAAGAAATAAAATTTAAAGTGGTTAGATGCTGGAATTATCTACCCTGTTTTAGATAGTTCATAGGTTAGTACAATTCACTACGTTCCTATGAAATGAGGAGTAATTGTAACTGTGAATGAATATAAAGAATTAATAACTACTAGACAATTTACATCGTGGAGAACGTGCATTGATTATAGAAAATTAAATCTTGCCACTAGGAAAGATCATTTTACGCTACCCTTTATAGATCAAATGTTGGATAGACTTGTTGGGCATAAATACTTTTGTTCTCTAGATGGATATACTAGTTATCACCAAATAGAAGTATCTCTTGAGGAACAAGAGAAAACAACTTTCACGAGTCCTTATGGTACTTTTTCTTTTAGAAGGATGCCCTTTGGTTTATGTAATGCCCCTGCTACATTTCAAAGATGTATGATGGCAATTTTTTGTGATTTAATTGAAAAAGAAAGTAATTGAAGTTTTTATGGAAGATTTTTCAATATTTGGAACTTCATTTGAATCATGTTTAGAAATTTTATCAAGGGTTCTTAAGCACTGTCAAGAAAAATATTTAGTCCTTAATTAGGAAAAATGTCAATTTATTGTAGCAGAAGGAATTGTATTAAGTCATCAAATATCAGAAGATTGTATCGAAGTATATCCTGCTAAAATTTATGTGATCTCTAATTTACATTATCCAACAAATGTAAGGGAATTTAAGAGTTTTTTAAGACATGCTGGATTCTAAAGGCGATATATTAAACACTTTTCAAAGATTGTTAAACCTTTATGCCATTTTCTGGAGAAAGATGCATTTTTCAATTTTGATGAGGAATGCCTAAAAGTGTTTAATTTATTAAAAAAAATTAATCACTGCACCAATTATAGTTTCACCAAACTGGGAAAAACCTTTTAAATTAATGTGTGATGCTAGTGATTATGTCGAAGAAGATATTTTAGGACAAAGATATGATAAATTTTTGAAGTAATTTACTATGTTAGTAAAACTCTTAATGAAACTTAAATCAATTATAGAACAACTGAAAACAATTTATTAGCAATAGTA
>NW_018227010.1:30261-31467 GCF_001263595.1 Phalaenopsis equestris
TATATGCTTTTGATAAATTTAGATCATATTTAATTAGAACTCATTCTATAGTGCATACAGATCATTCTGCTTACATGATGAGCATGGATGAAATGTCATAATAATAAAGAAGGATGCTAAACCTAGACTTATAAGATGGATTCTTCTTTTGTAAGAATTTGATTTTGAAATAGTTGATCGAAAGGGGACTGAAAATCAAATTGCTGGAAAATCAAATTGCTGATCAAATCAAATTGCTGATCATTTGTCCAGGATTGAGTTAGAAAAGCCACACTATTTTGAAAAAGAAATAAATGAATAATTTCTAGATGAAAAATTGTTCAATATTAATGAGTGGCATGTTCCACGGTATGCCAACATTGTAAAATTTATTGTTAGTGATATTATACCCTATGGAATGACATACCAACAAAAGAGGAAATTTATTTCTAAAGCTAAGACTTATTTTTGGGATGGCCCATTTTTTATATAAACAAGGAAAGGATGTTAATGGTTATATCAAAACTTGTGATAGATGTCAATGAGTACGAAATATTTCTAGAAGAAATGAGATGCCCCTCAATTATATGCTAGAAGTTGAAATATTTGATGTTTGGGGATTAGATTTCATGGGACCTTTTATACCATCTTTCAGAAATTTATATATTTTGTTAGCAGTGGACTATGTATCCAAATGGATAGAAACTATTGCTTTACCTCGATGTGATGCTCAAAGTGTTGCAAAATAAAATTATTTTTACGAGTAAAATTCAAGATTTCAAAATTTGGGATATTCATGAAGAAGCAAATGTGATGTGGGTTAAAGTAACAAACACTATTAAACAAGTAGCAAAAGATGTTCTTGGAGAATAAAAAAAAATTTACAAATAAAAATAGTTGGTGGTGAAATAATAATGTGCGAGAAAAGATAAAATATAAGAAGTTATGTTATAAAAATTGGTTTAAATGTAAAAGCTTAGAGAACTGGAGAAAATATCAAACGACCCGCAGGGAGTTTAAAAGAACAATCTGTGACGTTAAAAATTCAGCTTTTGATGACCTTTATAATAGATTAGATACTAAGAAGGGTGAAAAATATATGTATAAACTAGCCAATAAAAGATAAAAGAAAAGTAAAAATTTAACTCAAATAAAGTGTATTAAAGATGAAATCAGAAGGTACTTTTCGTAGAAAAAGATATTCAACATAGGTGGGTGAGTTACTTT
>NW_018227010.1:31946-37644 GCF_001263595.1 Phalaenopsis equestris
GAGGTTTGATGGAGAAGTTCAGAGATAATAAGGAGAATCTACATTTGATTTTTATTGATTTAGAAAAAGCTTACGATAAGGTTCCAAGAGTTATCCTTTGGAGAGTTCTCGAGAAGAAATGTGTTGATATGACTTATATTCGTGTCATTAAAGATATGCATACTCGAGCTGTTACTTGTGTTCAAACTAAAGGAGGATTGACAAAATATTTTCTTATTTCTGTTGGTTTACATCAGGGATCGACTTTAAGCCCATATATTTTTGCTTTAGTTATGGATGGTCTTACTGGACATCTACAGGAGGATGTACGTTGGTGTATGCTTTTTGCTGATGATATTCTTCTCATGGATAAAACGAGAGAAAGGTGCGAACGATTTAGATATCTTGGGTACGTTGTCCAAAGAGATGGTGATATAGATGGGGACGTTAATAGTAGAATTCAAGTTGGTTGGTTGAAGTGGAGGAATGCTTCGGGCCTTTTGTGTGATAGAAAAGTACCGCTAAGACTGAAAGGAAAATTTTATAAGACGGTGGTGAGACCTGCAATGCTCTATGGCGCTGAATGTTGGCCTTTAAAAGAGAAGCATAATAATAAGTTAAGTGTTGACGAGACGAGAATGATTAGGTGGATGAGTGGCTTTACCCTTAGAGACAAAATACGGAATGAATATATTCGTGATAGGGTTGGTGTAGCTCCTGTGACAGACAAAATTAGAGAAAGTGTTCTTAGATGGTTTGGTCATATTAAACGTTGACCATTAGATGATCCGATTAGGAGAGTAGATGTTTTAAATTTGACTTGTGTTAAGAAAGGCAGAGGTAGACCTAGGAAGACTTGGGCTTGTTGTATTAATAATGATCTTAATTTATTAGAAATAAATGAAAATATGACACTAAATAAGACGCAATGGAGAAAAAGGATTCATGTAGCCGACCCCATGTTTTGGGATTAAGGCTTTGTTGTTGTTGTTGTTGTTGTTGTTGAACATATTTTGTATATTTGGGATGCCGAGAGTTATCATTATTGATGGGAGAAGTAATTTCAGAAATGCCATAATAGAGCAGTTATTAAAGAAATATCATATAAATCATGAGATTGCTACTGCTTATCATCCTCAGACAAGTGGTTTGGCTGAATTATCCAATCGTGAAATTAAAAGAATTATGGAAAAATCTGTGAATCCAACAAAAATGGATTGGTCAGTCAAATTGAACTGTGCTTTATGGGCTTATAGGACTGCATACAAAACTCATATATGCTAATATTTGGGAAAACTTGTCACTTACCAGTCGAACTTGAGCATAAAGCATATTGGTCAATTAAAGAGTTCAATTATAATTTGAAATATGCCGGTGAGAAAAGATCATTACAATTAAATGAGCTTGAAGAGATAAGGAATGAATCTTATGAGAGTGCCAAGATTTATAAAGAAAATGAAGATGTGACATGATCGAAGGATTCTTACTAAAAATTTTCAGTCAGGGCAACAAGTTCTGTTATATAGTGCAAGGTTAAGATTATTTCCAAGCAAACTTAAGTCCAAGTGGATGGGACCATTTATTGTGATAAAAGTTTATCCTTATAGAGATGTGGATATTAAAGATCCTAAGTCTGAGAAAATATTTAAAGTTAATGGAAATAGACAGAAACCTTATTTTATAGGGGATCAACATAAATTTCATGATGAAATGATGTTGGGTCAACCAGTATAAGCACTGGTTACTTCGGGTTGACGATGTAAAACCAAGCGCTTTATGGGAGGCAACCCATAGTTATCAGAGTGTTTTTATTTTGATTATTGTTTTGTGTGTGATTAAGAAAATTAGGGAAGTATTTTTGAAACTATTATGTGTTAATAAAGATTTTAAGACTTTATTTAGTGACCTAGACATGTTAGAATGAGAATTTGGATATTAAGTTAACTGGTGCAAAAATGTGCATTGGCGCTTAAGCGCGAAAATTTAACCACATGTACAAAATTAATATTCTATAAGGTTTAACCACCAATTAGTTTGTAAAAATGTGCCAAGGCAGTTTCTAAATGTGTCTAGGAGTTATTGGAAGGATTTAGGCCTATAAATAGAAGGGTTTTGTGAAGGAATTTCACCCGAGATCATTTATAGCCCTAAAAGTCTAAGATAAAGTGAGATTTAGAGAAAATTTCTTCATGGGAGATGGATTTGAAGAAGAAGGAAGGAACCATGAGGAAGAGGTTCATTAGTCAAAGTGCACAAGAGATGCATAATGGTTTCTTAGCCGTTAGTATTGAAGGGATATCATAGAAGAACAACAAAATTGAGAATACTATGGCTTTATTGGAGACCAAGCTACTTGAGTTGCATGCACATCTAGATCATATTGTATGGCAATTGAAGATGCAATTTAGCCACACAAGTTATATAGAGGAAGCAGATAAGGCGATGTTCATAAAGCAGAAGTGGATTGAAGAAGATAGTATTAGAGCTCGTCACCACAGTCTGTTTTATCAACTCTATATTCCTGGAGAGACTAATGAAAGACAGGAATTTGTTCCTTCAAATGAAGAATGGAATTAAGTTTAGTGTTAGAATTTGTGTGTTAGAAGTTGTTGTTTTCAAGTGGTTTAGTGTTTTATATTTTGAATGTTGTGGCGGTGAATTTTATCTTGGTTGATTTTAATTTTGGTTTTGGTTATGGTTTTGGTTATGTGGCTATCCTGATAGTTTTAGTTTTCATGCAGGGTTTCATCGTTGTTTAGTATGAAAAATTGCAGGTATAAAAGTACAGTACGAAAGTACAAGAAAGACAATGCTGAAAAACTGTAAAAGTGTACCTGGCGAGTCTTCTCGTTCCACCACCTGCAACTTAAAATGCATGTTAAGGCAGTTTTTAAAGAGCAGGAAAGGGTAAAATTTTGGTAATTTTCCTAACCTCATGTCATATCTTTGCGGGTCTTTAGAAGTTTAATTAAGGATGATTCATCGAGCAAAGTATATTAGGTTTAATAGGCCTCTGAGGTATCCAACAAATTAGGAGGAGGAAGCAGGTCCATGCCTCTCCCTCACCAACTGGTGAAAAGCCTCGAGTCCATTTAAACTTATTATATTGCTTAATGGTTCATCCTATAAATACCCTTATTACTCAGTGAGCACTGATATCTCAATTATCCCTAAGAATAGGGTAATTATCACTTGTCATTTAATTTGAAACTTATGTGGGTGAAGACTCTTAAAGAGGCAGGGTAATGTAATTTGGTCACTTTAATTTTTAATCCTAATTGGGCTTAGTGGTGTTTCAAAGATGTTTGGATACCTCAGAGGAATTTGTTCCTTCAAATGAAGAATGGAATTCAGAAGTGGATTGAAGAAAATAATCTCATCCAAGACTATTTGGAGTGAGAATTAAGTGTTTAAAGGTATTTGTACTTGTTCGTGAATTAATATAGGTTTGTTTGTGTGAAAATTTTTGTTATTTTTAGCCTCAAATTGAAATAGTTATTATGGAGAATTTTGAGAGAGAGGGGAGTTATAGGAAGTTGAAAATAATCATTTAAGTGCTATGACACCCTTTAGGGGTGGTTTACTTAGGCAAATAGTGCATTTTACTTTAATTTGAAAATTTTGAAAATCCAGCACTAGCGCTTAAGCACCTCATCTCATGCTTAAGCGCTAGCCAACCAGAGAGGCAAGCGCCTAAGTGCCATTTACCCATGCTTAAGCGGTGGTTCACGAACGGTTAAAAGTAAAGTTTCAGCCCAAAAATCACCATTTTTAACGCCACCATCTCCTTCAACCTCTCGGGTTTGTGATTTTTGAGGGTTATGTCACATCTAAAGTGGAGATTTCTTAGTGCAATCCAGTGAAATTTGCTAGATTCATGTTCTTGAGGTAAGAGCTTTACTTCTATGTAAAAATTTTGGATTTTCACTATGTATTTTGAGCACTTATGGAGAAATTCAAAAATTCACTATTCATGGTGAAAAATGAGAAAAAAAATCTATGGAAATTGGATGGGAAGTGTAGTTTATACTTTGGAAGTTTAGTTTAGTAATTTAGGCTTGGTTTTTTACCTTACTTTTGGACTTGATAATCACAAAAACTGATTCAGGAGTGGTGTTTTAGGAATCGAGATGGAGACGTAGAGGATTTAATTATTTGATGACGATGGGAATGATTTTACTGTTTCTCTGCTGTGGTGATTATGCAAACCTCCCTGAGGTTGAAGACAATAGCGTCATGGTTTGAGGAAAGTTAATACCTATTTCACCGGAGGTAATCAACTTGTTTTATCATGTGCCACCTGATACGTTATGTTTTTATGCAAATTATAGTCTGACTGAAGCGGAGTTAGATGAGATTATTCCTTACTTAATTGTTGGAAGAGGACTTTCGAAGATCACTAATGAGAAGAGAGTCAACTTCTCAACTTCACGCTTATGTGCACTTTCAAAGGCCTGACACTATTTTATTTCTGCTCATCTGCTACCAACAAATCATCTCAATGAAATGACCATAGAGAGCGACGTTAAATTATTGTATCCAGGAAGTAAAGCTCATCAACTTAGGAGCTTTGATTTATCGAACTATCATTAGTTCTGCCCTTGTTGTTACTACTGCAGGTCTGGGATTTTTCTTGATCTTTTCTTTTGTGTCAGCAGGCTGAAGTTAAATATGATAGCTGGGAGGAAGTGTTGTTACCTCTAAAGCCCATCACTAAGGTGAATGTGAAGACTTATTTTGAGCATTCTATTTTTGGTTGGAGAGAAAAATTTTCTAGGATGGAATGGAGACATCTGCTACTTCTACCTCTGCTGCTTCTACATCTAGACCATCTACCTCACGGGCTTCTACATCTAGAGGTGAGTCTACTGAGACTCAAGATTAATTGTTACAGAAGATGATGGATCATATTAATTTTATCGCTAATAAAGTTCATAATTTAGAGCATTTTGCAGAGCATACTGATAGGTATAGTAGGAGAAAAAGTGATTATGAAGAGAAATTTCACTCATCTGTGGAAAACCTAATTAAGGGTAACCAAGGAGTGCAATTTCCTCCATATCCTTGATATCCTGATTATGAGCTTGCAGAAAAGTGGTATAGCGGTGATTCAGAAGATGAGGAGTAGAATTGAGAGATTTTTATCTTTGTAATATGTGTTAGGCAATTTGCTTTGTACTTGAGATTTGTGATGTGTTATTTAATTTTATCTTGTGGACTATTTGGTGTGGTAATGCTACATTTGCATCTTTGTGATGATATGTACTATGTATTGTTTTTTGGAATTCTGTATTTTATTGTTATTGTGATGTTTGTGTTAGTTAGTAGTTTGTTTTAAAATTCTAGGGTAGTAACTGTTGTGAGTTTTGTGATTTAGTTAGTTTAGAACTTAAGTTAATTCTATGTTATTTGAAAAGATGAAAATCTTGCTAACTTAGGTCTTAAATATTAAATTTCAGAAAATGCTACCCATGTATTTTTCTTTTATCATGTTTGTGAGTTTGTTTTTTATGTTGAGATTGTGAAGTCAATTTAGTGTGATAGTTTGCTTTTATGTTTATACCCACTGTTTAGAAGTCTATTGAATCTCTACATGTCGAATTGAAATGAAAATATTATGAAATTTGATCAAAATTAATTTTACACCTCTTTTTAGTTTTATACTTGTATCATTAGGGTATAAAAATTCTTGTTAGCAGTTATTTTAATTTTCATTCCT
>NW_018227010.1:37654-43792 GCF_001263595.1 Phalaenopsis equestris
GCTTATACATATTTGATGTTAAACTGTTTAATCTGTTAAAAATTTAAGTTTGGGGGGATGAAAAATATTTTCAAAACTTGAATTTTATTTGTTCTCAAATGAACTACAAGTGGATTAGATTTGAAAATAAAAATTGATCATGTATATGACGTTATATTAGGGAAGTAAAATTTGATTTTAGAAATAAGTAAGAGAATTTAGTTGAAATTTTGAGTAATGAAGAAAAACTTTAAGTTAAAAGTTTTTAGTGTAGAAAAAGATTAATATAAGTAACTATTTTTAGTAAGAAACATTGTACTTCTGAAAATTTTAGAAATTTAGACTTTTAATTTTAGTACTTAAATTTCTTTTATTAAAAATAATTTTCAAAGCTATTATTTTATTTATAACTAAAAGTTTTGTATCAAGACTTTGCTTTAGGAAAAGAAAAGTAGAATTCAAAATTATTAAACGCCTATCCGGATATAGTAATCCTTGCCTAAAAAAAAGGAAAAAGAAAAGAAAAGAAAAAGAAAAAGAAAACAAAACGAAGAAGAAGAAAAAGTGAGGGAGGAGAAGCTTGAGGATTAGTGCCTAATCAAAAATTTGTTCTACATTTGATCTTTTTAAAGTATAAGACTTGAGAAAATCTTAAGCTTATAGATATAATATAGTAAGTAAAATTATTCTTAATAAAAATTTTTAAGTGGAGATAATAAAAGAACTAAATTCTAAATTTGGAAGAGTTACAATATTTCTGAATTAGATAAGAACTCATATTTTCATCTTTCTTAACATTCATTAATCTTAACATTAAAAATTTCTAAATTTTAAGTTGGTCTAATTTTCTGAAATTTTTTTATAAATTGGACTACTATATTTCTAAATCTAAATTTTTGTAACTCCTAAAGAAACTCATATACATATCATACATATTTAGTTTTAAAGATTGAATTATCACTTGAGGACAAGTAACATTTTGAGTTTGGGGGATTTTGATACGCCTAAAATATATAGTGTTTTTAGACATATTTTTATACCTATTTTTGAGATATTGCACTTTAATGGAAGGTATTTTTGTGGTTTTCTTTCAGGTATAGGTAAAAATGTGAAAAATACTTAAAGGAGTGAAATAAGATCAAATTTGGAGCAAATAGGTGGAAAATTGGGCAACAGTGTTTTAGCGCATAAGCGCCAGATTCAGCGCTTACGCACCGGTTAAATAGAGAAAGCTGCGCCTAAGAGCCAGAGGCCCCGTGCTTAAGCGCTAGTGGCAATTGTTGGATGAGTAAATTTAGTTTTTTTATGAATTTTGAAGAGGTTTTTGAGGCACTTATTGGCTTAATAGGTGGTTACAACCACCATGGACAAAAATTATTGCAAATGGATGAATCTTTTGAGGAAATACATCAAATCAAGACACATTTTGAAGAGATACCAAGGCCCCTTTTGGAGAATTATAAAAGAAGGATTTGAAAGGGGTCCTGAATGTACTAGGAAAGTTTTGAAAGTTCTAAAATTAGGGAGTTAGTTGAAGAGATTTCAGGCACCACATATTTATCCTTTTTATTTTAGTTTTACATTAAGGGTGTTGTAAAGAGTGTTGTAAAAGAGAAGAGTTTCAAAGCAACTTCAAGAGTTTGATGGAGGACTTAAGATAAATTTTTATCTTTTATTTTAGACTGTTTTTTGTTTTAATTGAGACTTATTTTTTGTTTGAAAATGATTTGTATTTTTAAACTAAAGTGTAGTTTTTTTTTCCATGAATGCTGAGTAGTTTTCTTTATCTTTCTTCTTAAAATGATAAGTAATTAAATGTTGGATGGAAGTTGTGGAGAGTATTGATCTTTAATGTTGGAAGAAGTTGTGATGATTCAAATCCATGTACTTCATTTACTTCTTGATTTGACCAATCGAGATGTTAAAATTTGTTTTGAGAACATGTAAGAACCGGGCTGATATTGTCTCGGTCAACAATTGGAAAGAATCACACGAGGTTATATAAATTAGAATGTAGTTCATATGATTGAGTGAAAATAAATGAGGAAATATTCATTGAAGGGTGTAGAGTTAGAGGACTTTAAAGTGACAGGTTAAAGCCCCCAACTTTCTTTATTGTTTTAGGTTCTGATACGAGATGTTATCCCCCAGGTGGAGGGAATCGAGGAAACTCTAGAGTGAGATCTAGTATCTTCCGTGCCTAGCCAGTCCTTAGAACTATTCAAACTAGTAAGGTTAAAGAATATTATTGCTCCTATTTGACACAACAAAATATTCATACTTCCACAACAGAATTCATATACTTATTATTGATTCATGATAAGGAGAAAGAAATTTTCATATTTAGTGTTTTTCTTCTACAAAAACCCAAGTTATCTTTTTAAGTTTGTTCTATTTTTATCAAAATATTAAAATTACCAAAAATATTTAAACTTTCTTTACTGCGAATATGTCTTTAGTTTAAATAATTATCTTTTAAAAAATAGAAAGTTTTTCAAAAATTGCACATTGCATATCTTTCCTGTGGGTTCGTTATTCAGGTTTTAATCAAAAAGTCTTATATTACTTGATAACAATACGTATACTTGTATAGTATCCCAATATATATAAATTAAAAGTTAAATTCTTTTTTTTTAAGATTAAGTTTTTGGTTTTGTTGTGAAATAAATAAATATAAATGAAAAATAGAATCAAAATTATTATTATACTGTTGCATAAAAGCAGTTTCGGGATGATCACTTGTAAAAAACGATAAAGAATATAATTTCTCCTATTTTGCATAATAAAATTTTCTCAAATTTTTTAATTCACTGACTATAATCTCGTGGTAAGGGGAAGGATGCTTTCTTAAATTTGAACTTTTCATCACAAAACCTAGTTTAGTTTTAGTAAATTTTACTTTGAAATTTAGAGATTAGTGTAGTGAAAGTAGTTTCTTTCGTGACATTTAACAAATTTTGACCTATTTTTATACTTAAGTTTTATATAGTTTAAATACTGTGCTTTTGCATGATTTTCCTGACAATTTTTCATCTTACTGTGGGATCAAAACTTAAGACTCCATTAGAGACCTTTATTACTTATGTGATATGTATACTTGTGTTTGCAATCGAGTGATGTTTTGAAATTAAAGTACAGCTTAATTTACTAAGAGTGGAAGCTTTAGATATTTTAAAGTAGAAGACATATTATACTGAACTAAAGTAAATTTTATTGTGGTTAATTTGTTAATTTGAATATTTTTAAGTATAGCTCCCTTGTGTGTTATGGTGTTAAAATAAAATTATAACGCATAATAAAAAGCTCGAATCAATATAATTATTACACACGTGCAAGTTAGGATTATTGTGTCTATTTGGTGTGGACTAAAAGAAAAATTGACATTTCCTTTACTGTATTGGGATGAAGCCCTGACATTGCCCCACACTAAGCAATTGTATTCATTGATTTTATTTTATTTTTGTGTATAATATAACAATGACTTGCTAATTCAAACTAAGTTTGAAGCAAGTTAAATTCTTAATAAGAACCTTTCTTAGTCTTAGTAATTGAACAACCAAATAACAAACTAGCACAACCAACACAATAATATTTCCAACCTCTCAGATTTTTGACTTCATGCACACTATAAAAGAATCCTTAGAAGTCCAAATCTCAATAATTCACTTCTAAGATAGTCAGTTCAGATCTTAAGGAAGACAACCGTCCTTGAACTATCTACTTTAAATTGATCAGCTAACTTCTATTTTTTTTAGATTCTTGTAATATTTATTTTGATGAAATCACCCCTATGCACCTCTTAGATACAAAATAAATTCTCTTATATTCTTTGCTAATATATCAGGCACAAAACAACTTTACATGACACAAACAACATAAACCTTCAAACTTCCCCAGTATAATCAAATTAAAATACCTAGCATAATTAAACAAATTTCACTCTTAAGCACATGAGCCACTCCTTTAACTTACTCTCAAGATGAATGATAGTTTTAGTGATGTCCTTTCTAATCTAGTGACTTTGAATATTTTATCGGTTGGATATTAGTCCCCACGCTTTTCATCCAAGTATGGACACATTCTCAATTTTCTTTGACTAGCTCTTAAGATAAATGATAGTTCCAGCACTTTCCTTTTATACCTAGCCACTTTCTCTATTTCCTAGGTTGAGTGTTAGGTCTCGTGCATTCCTTCCTAGTCTAGACACATTCCTAGTTTCCTTTGACTAGCTCACAAGATTACTGATAGTTCTAGCATTGTCCTTCCTTATCTAGTCACTCCATCTACTTCCCTAGGTTGGATGTTAGTTCTCAATTTTTGACACATCATCAGATTACTTTGACTTGCTTTTAGAATGAATGATAACTCTAGTGTTACCCTTTTTAATCTAGTCACTTCATTTATTTTGTTAGTTATATGTTATTCCCCACACTTTCCTTCTTAGTGCAGCCAAATTCTTAACTTCCATTAGTAGCTCTCCGGATACATCATACTTTCAGCTCTACACTTCCTCATCTAGTCACTTAGTCTACGTTAATAGGCTGGATATTATCCCTTGTGCTTTCCTTTCTAGTGAAGATAAATTTGTAACTTCGTTTGACTAGCTCTCAAGATGAATGAAAGTTCTAGCACTTTACTATCTGATCTTATCACTTCATTTATTTTCCTAGGTTAGATGTTGATCTCTGCTCTTCCTTCCTAGTGTAGACAAATTCTCAACTTCTTTTGACTAGCTCTCATGATGAATGGTAGTTCTAGCATAGTCCTTCCTAACCTTCTCATTTCATTTATTTTCTAGGATGGATGTTAGTCCCTGTATTTTCCTTCTGAATGTTGACACTTTACCAATTTCTTCTTGTCAGCTCTCAAGATGAATGCTAGTTTGAGCACCTTCCTTCTTGATCTAACCACCTTTCATATTTTTAGGATGAAAGTTAGCCTTAGTACTTGCCTTTCTAGGGTACACAAGCCTTATTTTCCTAATGGTTACCCCTTAGGACAGTTGTAAAGCCCTATGGTTTTCTATCCTGACTTTATCATCCTATCACCACTTTGAAAGGATGTAAATCCATATCAATTTCCATCCTAATGTGTTTAGGTGCACCTAAGAACCCCAACAAATCACAACATTGTAGTTTACAAACCTGTAACTCCAAATCTTTTTAAAATTCAATGTTTCAAATCATGTATATTATTGGGGTTTGATTGATCAATTTAGTCAACACCAATATGCATGTTGTACTTTGAATAGTGTGTCATAAATATTGGGAGTCCATTTATTGACCTCTATTTTTGTCAACCAACTCATGTTTGACTAACACACACTCATGGGCTCTCTCTAAACCAGTGTGCTAACACTTGGTTTGGGGATAACCATACCTAGAAGTTTTTTGGTATGGTCACACACCAATATGGTGTAGCCAATCCTAGAAGTCTGTGTGTGTGGTCATGTTAGGTTTGAGCTCAAGACGGTCGTGCCTAAATCTAGCTCTGCATGCCAAAAATTTTCTTTGAGTGATCATATCTGATGATAGATTGACCATTTCTTTGAGCTACACCATAAATTTTAGGCCTTCATCCAAAGATTCGATAATGAATCGTCATGTTGCTTCACTGGAGGTGATCTGTGAAAGTTTCAACCATAAAAATAATCCAGATCGTTGACTCACCACAAAATTGATGACGATGGTATCCTCTGACACCACCTCCCCAGCCTATAAATAGGTGCTCATCCTCACACTCTCAACAACTTTTGGCCTACTCTCTTTTTAGTTCAGTGCATAGAAGAGGAAGAAGAAGATCGGGCCTCATCATCCGACTAATCACCTGTCGGCACTATTTTTGGTGTGGGGTTTGCCCGTAAGAAGCTGTCGGTCATCGGAATTGAAATCCCATTGCCCGCTTCAGAAGGACGTTTAAAAAAATTTAATTTTGAAAAAGATGAAGTCAAACTGACCCCATAATTTTCATAGTTTAAATGAAAGAGCGCTTTACCTCAAATCCTGTATCTATCCCAAAGGATGAACACAAGAATTGAGGGTGAGGCTCGATCAAATAAACTAGAGAAAGTTATGACATCCGTTTGGTCTGCGAAAACTAATATATTGGCCGACAAATTCCCCTATTTAATATAAGGAATTAAATAGGGTTTATATTATG
>NW_018227011.1:0-824 GCF_001263595.1 Phalaenopsis equestris
AAAATAAATGAACAACTAACTAAATATAACTTGAGCTTTTGTAAGATAAAAGCACTAAATATAAAATATCTTTTTTTTTATCATGAATCAGTAATAAGTATAGAAATTTTGTTGTGGAAGTATTCAAATTGTGTTGTGTTAAATAAGAGCAATATTATACTTTAACCTTGCTAGAGATGCTATATAGAACATTGACTAATTTAAAATTTCAATAGTTTTGAAGGTCGATTAGGTAAGAAAGATATCAGCCCTCACTCTAAGGTTCTCTCTTTTCCCTCCACTTGGGGGCTAACATTTCGTATCAAAACCTAAAACAATAAACCAAGTTGGGGGCTTTAGTCTGTCATTCTAAAGTCCTCTAACTCTACACCCTTCAAAGTTTATTTCTCTATTTATTTGCACTCAATCATATGAATTTCTATAAAATCTCATGTGATTCTTACCAATTGACTAAAACAATACCATCATGGATTTTACATATTCTCACAACAAATTTTAATAATGTAATGGGCCAAATCAAGAAGTAAATGAAGTACATGGATTTAAATCATCACAACTTATTTTAACATTAAAAATCAATACTTTCCACAACTTCTATCCAAAACTTTATTTACTTATCATTTTAAGGGAAAAGATAAAGAAAACTACTCAAAATTTATGGAGAAAATACAACCATAATCTAGTTTAAAAGTAGAAATCATTGTCAAACCAACAAGAAACCTAACTTAAAATCAATGTAGTAACAAAAGATAGAAACTTATCTTAAATCCTCCACCACTCTTAAAATTCCTTTGAATCTCTTCTTCTCTTATAACACTCTTAAC
>NW_018227012.1:0-292 GCF_001263595.1 Phalaenopsis equestris
TTCTATCCATTTGGGTACATAGTCTACTGCTAACATAATATATAAATTTTGGAAAGATAGTATAAATGGTCCCATGAAATCTAATCCACAAACATCAAATATTTCAACTTCTAACATATAATTGAGGGCATCTCATTTCTTCTACAAATTTTGCTTACTCTTTAACATTTATCACAAGTTTTGATATAATCATTAACGTCTCTAAAAATTGTAGGACAATAAAATCCAGATTGTAGAATTTTGTATGTTGTTTTATCAACACCAAAATGTCTCCCAAAATCAGAATTATGAC
>NW_018227012.1:744-1735 GCF_001263595.1 Phalaenopsis equestris
AATCAAATATGATCTAAATTTATCAAAGGCATATGCTATTGCTAATAACTCCTTTTCAGCTGTTGTATAATTAATTTGAGTTTTATTAAGAGTTTTACATGCATAGTAAATAACTTTAAAAATTTTATCATATCTTTGTTCTAAAACAGCTCCAATAGCATAATTAGCATAATCACTTGCATTACACATAAGTTCAAAAGGTTTTTCCCAATTTGGTGAAACTATAATTGGTGCAGTGATTAATTTTTTTTTTAGTAATTTAAAAGCTTTTAGGCATTCCTCATCAAAATTGAAAATTACATTTTTCTCCAGTAAATGGCATAAAGGCTTAGCAATCTTAGAAAAGTCCTTGATATATCGTCTGTAGAATCCAGCATGTCCTAAAAAACTCCTAATTTCCCTTACATTTGTTGGATAAAGTAAATTAACGATCACTTAAATTTTAGCAGGATCTACTTCCATATCATTTTTTGATATTTGATGACCTAATACAATTCCTCCTGCTACCATAAATTGGCATTTTTCCAAGTTAAGGACTAAATTTGTTTCTTCACAGCGCTTAAGAACTTTAGATAAATGTTCTAAACATGAGTCAAATGAAGTTCCAAACACTCAAAATTCATCCATAAGGACTTTAATTCCTTTTTCAATTAAATCATAAAAAATTGCCATCATACATCTTTGAAATGTAGCAGTGACATTACATAAACTAAAGGACATTCTTCTAAAAGCAAAAATACCATAATAACTAGTAAATGTTATTTTTTCTTGATACTCAGGAGATATTTGAATTTGGTGATAACCGATATATCCATCCAGAAAATAAAAGTATTTATGCCCAGTTAGTATATCCAGCATTTGATCTAGAAAGGGAAGTGGAAAATGATCTTTCATAGTGGCATGATTTAATTTTCTATAATCAATGCATATTCACCACCCTGTAACTTGTCTAGTAGGTATTAACTCATTATGCTCATTCACAGTTACAGTT
>NW_018227012.1:2016-2412 GCF_001263595.1 Phalaenopsis equestris
TTCCTTTATTAACTTCAAGGAAATTATAACAGGTAAAGTAGAGGAATATCCTAAAAAGGCATATTTTAAATGTTCAGGAAGTAATTTCAACTCAAGTTCTGGAGGTTTTTGAATAGATGAACAAAATAATTTATGTTTGTCTATTGTGTCCAAAATTTCAAAACTTTTCTGAACATAACTTGAATCTTCCTTAAAAAGGTTTACACATTGATCTAATTCCTCTTCTTGCTCGTGTTCCAAATCTTTTTCTTCAAATTTTTCTTGATAAGTAGTCTTGAAATGGCATTCGCTCAGATATCTTATAAAATCCACTCCATAACATTCATCATCTTTACCTTTTGGAGGGTATTTCATTGATTTTGAAATGTTAAAAGTAACAGTTTGATCATTAACGCG
>NW_018227012.1:3099-5033 GCF_001263595.1 Phalaenopsis equestris
ACAACTTCTTCTCCTTAAATTGTGTATTATTGTTGAAACATGGAGGATAAGTAGATCTACAATTATTATTCCCTTGGTTGTTCCAGTTTCCCAATGGGTTTACTTGGTTGTTCCCCCATTGCTGATTATTATCACCCAAATTGTTATTCCAGTTAAAGTTGGGATGGTTCTTCCAACCTGCGTTATAATAATTGGAATATCGGTTATTTGGCTTGTTATTTATGGCATTCAAAGTTTTTAATGATGCTTTAGAATCTACCATTTGGCCTAATGAAGTCTCTTTAATCATAGAAATTGGTTGAGAAAAAAACTCATTCCAAATTGGTCTAACTTCCTTGAAATTACAACAACTTGATTTGCTAACATAGTAAACACATCAGATTCATGAATATTGACTATTTTTTTAAGATTTACCCTCTCAGAAGGCCATTAAAAATTATTGGTAGCCATTTTTTTAATTAAAGCATAAGTGTCATGAAATGATTTTGACATCAATGAACCACCAGCAGCGGCATCGATAATAGATCTAAGAGAACCAATTAATCTATTATAAAATGTTTGAATTATTCATCAGACTGGTATAGCATAGTGTGGACACTTTCTTAAGAGTTCTTCAAATCGTTCGCATGCTTCATAAATAGATTCTTCTTCAAACTGATTAAAAGATGTAATATCATTTCTAAGCTACATAGTTTTTTGTGGTGGAAAATATTTAGCAGGGAATTTTTGTGCTAAATCACCCCAAGTTCTGATAGATCCTGGTGCTAACGATTTCAACCACATCTTAGCTTTATCCCTCACTAAGAAAGGTAATAACCTAAGTCTTATGGCACCATTTGAAACACCATTGTATTTAAATGTAGCATACAATTCTTGACCTAAGTCTTATGTCATCATCTGAAACACCATTGTATTTAAATGTAACACACAATTCTAGAAAATTGGTAAGATGTAAATTTGGATCTTCAGTTGGTGATCCCCCAAACTGATTATTTGAAACCATTTGGATAGGATAAAAATAGGTTTAAGTTCAAATGAATTAGCCACTATGGTAGGTTTTTGAATACTACAATGAAGTTCATCTACAGTATGGTTAACATAATCTCTTAAACATCTAAATTCTTGATGAATTTCAGCATTTTGATTATTTTGGTTTGCCATTTCTGTAATTTTTTTTTATTTTTTCAAGAGTTTTAATTTTTTTAGTTTTTTTTATTTTTCTAATAGTTCCTTTTCTGATTTGTTTAATAGTTCTTTCTAATTCAGAATCGTAGGGCACTAGTCCTTCAGAACCTGAACTATGCATACACTAACATAAAATAAAAATAAAATAAAATAAAACATACAAAATAAGATACAATACTTAAAGTTTAAATAAGACTTTTTAAAAATAGAAATTTACTTAGCTTTCTTCCCCGACAACGGCGCCAAAAACTTGATCCCGACTTAATGCTTATGCACAGTATAACAATAGTTCTGATGGTATTTTTCACATATATTTTCTTATTTTGCAACAAAACCAAAAACTTGATCTTAAAGAAAAATAAGAATTTAAATTTTTATTTTATATATATTTATATTGGGATACTATGCAAGTATATGTATTGTTATCAAGTAATATATGAGTTTTTGATTAAGATTGAATGTCGAACCCATAGAACAGATTATGCAATATGCCCTTTTTAGAAAGTTTTTCTATTTTTAAAAAGATAATTACTTAAACTAAATACAATTTTTTGCAGGAATTTAAAATTTAAATATTTTTGGTATTTTTGATATTTTAACAAAACAGTAAAAAGATAACTAAAGTTTTTGTAGAAGAAAAATATTTAATATGAAAATATCTTTCTTCTTATCATGAATAAGTAATAAGTATAGGAATTCTGTTGTGGAAGTATGAAAATTGTGTTGTGCCAAATATGAGCAATAATATT
>NW_018227012.1:5761-14503 GCF_001263595.1 Phalaenopsis equestris
CAATATTTTCAGGACTCTTTTCTAAGTCCTCTCTTCTTTCTTTTATAGTTTTCCAAGAGGTGCCTTGGGATCTCTTCAAAATGTTTCTTAATTAGATGTATTTGCCCAAGAGACGCATCCTTTCATTATAACGTCCATGGTGGTGACAACCACCTATTAAGCTAATGGGTGCCTCAAAAACCTCTTCAAAATTCGTGAAAACATCTTGATTTTCTCAAAGAATTTGGATCAACATCTCCCTGTGACTTACACCAAAAGATTCACTCATTAGAAAACATCTACTTGGTTCTCCTTTGACCGTTAGAACCTCACAGCTGTTCTCATTGGTCCTGAGGTTGCCTTCCCTCACATTTTGGATGTTCAAGGGATCGTGCTCTACGTTGCTTATAGCTCGCAAGTAGCAGACCCGGGACTGCTCCAGGTAACTCATGATTGTGATAATTTCTCCATATCTAGGAAACTTTATAGCAACATGGTAAGTAGAGACTATCGCTATGAATATATTCAACATCGATCGGTCGAATATAACATTATAAGTTGGGGGTAAATCCACTACAAGGAAGACTTCCGTGAGCAAAAATTGTTTCTTTTTTTCTCCCCAACTCATAGGGCATCCCGAACACTACCAACACATCCTTCCTTTCACTCAATAATTCATACAGTGGATTAGCTAGTGTTTGTGCGGTTATCCGATCGATAGTGATGCTCAGCTTGTCAAATACCTATTTGAATAGTACATTCACAGAACTCCCTATATCAGTGAGAATTTGCTCCACTTGGTAATTGTTGATTATCACCTTTAGTAGAATGGTGTTGTTATATGGATTTCCTTTTTGTGGAAGATCCTCATCACTGAGCTAAATAGGCAGATGACCCTTAGGTTTCAGGGAAAAGTTTGCTTGTTCCAAAGATTGTCTCATCTAGCTTGTCTTCTTGGGTGGCTCGCTTATTCCAAAGATTGTGAGCAAGTATCACGTAATATGAATGGCATTATTGCAGATGGGCCCGTCGATTGCTCCTCCCACAGAAGCCTTGCCTTGCCATTGGGCTGAGGCTCCAAGGGCGATAATTTCTTTCAACTTCCTCTCTTTTATCAGCTCCTCGATCATGCTTCATATGTGTCTGCACACTTCCATGTCTTGAACCTAATCTCTGTGGTACTTATAGCATTTTCTACCATCTCGATTAAAAACTCTGACCCTCATTGGCTTTGCTTTCTTAAAGAACTCCTTATCCTTTATGGTGTCCAAATTTTCTTCCATGAACACCCTGAATGACATTTTGCAGGGGACCCCAGGATTAAATCAGGAGTGCTTATGGTAGTATAACGATTAGTGATTTTGGGCCTTAGTTTGTTGCCTCTTGGTCTTCCTAACACTGGGTGGAGTAAATGTCGGGTCACGCTCGTAGCGGTGGCCGTTGGACGATTGTGTGCTTTGCCTGGATTGTGCTCTATTGTTTTGTGGTGGTATCTTCTAATGTCTCTGTTCAGTGGGTTCAGGAGCGTTCTCATAAGTTACAATGTGTTTTTTGGCCATCTCCAACAGCTCAGTCAAGCTTTGTGGCTCTCTGAGTTCAAGGTCAAAATGAAACATCTTTGAGGTCACTCCTTATATCAGTGTGGCCTGGGCCATATCTGGCGTCAAGTCTTTAATATCTAACATTTCTCCTTGGAAGCATGTGATAAATGACCATAAGATCTCATTGACACCCTGCTTTAGCTGTCACATGGATCGAGCGCTCTTCTTAAGTCTCAAGGCACTAGCGAACCATGATAGAAAAAGTCTTCTGAAATCCGTAAAATAGGTGATTACCCCTGCGGGCACGGGCAATCCATCAAACCACCTTAATGCAGTTAATCTCAGCATCGTAAAGAAGAGCTTACACATGAGGCATCAGAAATTTTCAACAGACATAAGGACAATTTAAGTGATGCAAGGTGGTCATTGGGATCTGACCATCCATTATATGTCTCTAAGACCAACATCTGAAACTTATTTGGAGGTTCAATTCCGAAGACCTATAGAGAAAAAGACATTTTCTGGCTGTCTTTGTACCTCAGTTTGCACCGATCAGATCTCTCCTCAATGGGGTGGATCCGACATTGTCTTAGTAAAGACCGCCGTTGGGTTTTTCTTTAGGAGGATCACCCTCCTTCCATTGTTGGCTAGTGGTTCCACTTGAGGGGGGTTGAGTATTCCTTATCATGCTGGCACTTCTCCTAGAACTGGAGCTGTTGCTAGGGAGCAACCACCCTAAGGACTTCTGCAGATTATCCTGACATCTGGTTGATGATTTGAGTAATCAAATCATACAAGCCTTGTGGAATAAATTCTTCCATGAACTCCTATGTGTATATTTCTTCTCATTTGCTCAATTGATTATACTACCCATGCTGTTATTGTTGGGCTCCTCTTCTTGTTAACGACATGTTTCTATGCTCATCGCATCTTAAAAAATGTTGAACCCAAAAGTGTCCAGGATACACACACAAGGCACAGACCATTTTGTTAGGAAGTGATTAGGAGAGAGAGAGAGAGAGAGAGAGCAGTAGTATATAGAAAAAAGAGAGTGCCTTATTCATGAAATGAATCCTTATTTATAAGAGGGTGGGTCAATTCAATAAGAGCGTGGGTTGATTCAATCGATGAGGGTTATCGATTGCGTGACAAGTCTTGATTTGATCTATATATAATCTGAAAGAATGCTCCCTTTGATCATCCTAAAGGCTGATTACCTCCTTGCAGTAGTTTCTTCTGACTTCTTTTGTCAATTGTTCGAACAAGGTGCTTCGCTTAATAATATTCATTCGGAAACGGTCATTGAAGGATACACTCGATCATCTGCATCATCTTCCTGAGCGGTCCATCTATTTTGAGATTTGTGCTGACATATTCTTATGTGCACACCATATATATACAATTATAAACATGAGACATCATTGAAGACTTGACATGAGGGAGCCCCTTACAGCTATAAGCCAAAGTGTTTGCCATTGAGACAACACTCAAATGAAAATGATGGCAGTTTGATTACTTTGAAGGCATAAGGTAGATTGGATGATCGAATGCAATGGAGTCATTATAGAGCGTGACAATGCCGTCACATACTACTACTGGAACAACATGAACAAGCGGATGTGGTAGCAACTGATTCCCGACAATCCAAACATTGGCTTCTTGCATAGCTACATGCAAGTCATTCTCCAAAATACCTTCATGAGAAACGACAAAGCATCTCATACTTGAAGTTTTGTTTTTACCTACGTCGGCAGAGTTTTTTTTTTTTAGGAGCAAAAAAACCTTATAGATAACATGTCATTCTTGTTCCCTTTAAACAACCTTCATTTAATATAATTCTATATGTGTGTATGTGTCTGTGTTTTTATAAAAAAATTTTGGCATTTACAAACGTACCACCAAATTTTCTTATATCTACATGTCTAACCATTAATCTTTGAATTTTAAAAATTAGTGATAGGTCCCTTAGAAAATTAAAATGATCCGAGTGAATCTCGATGCACATTTGAATTAGAAGCATCGAAAAACAAATTTAGAATAACTACAATCCAGACGATCAATTGAAGTGTCTCAGTGAAACAAATCGAATATAACATATTGATGCTTTTATTTGTTCAAATGAATTGTTGTATTCATTTGACTTTTCCTTAATTATATCATCCAAAGAAATAAATCGGCTAGAGTCACTTATATTTCAAAATATTTTAAATAAGATATTGCAACTTGATATCATAAATATGAAGTCACGATGAATTTCTTACTTAGCAAAAAATAAAAATAGATAAATAATTTTTTAGATGATTTCATAATTTTTTGAATAAATATTGTTATATCTAAATTCTAATGTAAAAAAGACTTTTAAAAAATTAAGAGTCTGTTTGGGGAAGCTGTAGCATATTGAATAATCTGCTAATAAGTTGATTAAAAAAAATTTGTTGATAAACTAGGTGCGATGGCTATTACAAATTTTTATTTTTGTGGAAAAGTCAGACAACAACTAGAAAGCTGCCACCGCAATAAGATATGTGCGGTGTGAAATTGTTGTTTTCAGCTTTTTGAAAACGCATGAGCAGCCAAAACGCAGTTTACCCAAACAGGCAATGTGCGTTTTCAAAATGCCACCGCACCAAATAAACTGCCCCAAACGGGCTCTAAATCTAAATCAAATTTTATTACACTTTAATATATAAAAGGAAACTTTCTCCATAAAAATAAATAAAAAAAAAAGATACACCGAAAGCAACAAAAATAACTAATACAAAATATATTTCATGAAAATAAATTGATAATTCAAAAATAAGCATAATTAATTCATAAAAATTTGAGACCGATATTGATAATCTTAATTTAAATTTCATAAAACAAAGTGAAAAAAATAAAAAATACATATTACTTGAAAACTTTGTATAATTATTTTATTATTAATATTATGTTGATTTAATTAATTTTTGTTGCTTGAAAAAATTGTAAAATCTTAAGAATTCGGTATAAATTATAACTACAAATATGATTTTATTTAAGAAAATTTGATTAAAATTTAATTTAGAATTAAAGTATTTTTATACGATCAAGTTAAAATAATACAAAAAGATTAAAAATAAATAAAAAAAATTTATTTAAAATTGATGAACAAGTTTGTTAGGATTCTCTATTACAGCTCAATATCAACTTAAAATTTACTATAAATTATTATTAAAAATATAATTTAATTTAAATAAAATATAAATGGTTAAATTCACTCAAATTTTCCAATATAAAAAAAAAACTTTTTATTTATTAATTTTTAACTACACAGCACTTAAGATTTTCATAATTACCTTAAAAAAATCAAGCTTTGTTTGTATAGTGGGCCCCACTCTAATTAAAAAAACAAAAAGATATATTTCAGTGGTACAGATAGGTTGTGTCCGCCTTTCGCCTTCCTCCTTCCTCCTCGGACTAACAGGCATCCGCCGTCGCCTTCATCCTCAGTTTTTGTCCCTCTCCGATGGTAAGGAATAGGGAAGGAAAGTTGAGCACCGGCGGTAAGGATCAGGGAAGAGGTAAGGTAATTAATATGTATCTACAATATGCATAAATGTCATATTCAAGCACATTTAGCTTAAGAATTCCTTTTAATAGCTCTGTTGCGTGAACTGTAACTTCTCTATAGATTTTTGTAGAGGAAAAAGAGTTGGAATGCTAGGTTTTAAGTAGGCTATCTCTTACTCTGTAAGATCACTGTGCCTCTCTCATTCAGTACAATTATAAGTGAGCTCTTATAATTCTAATTGAAATTTATTATTTTTTTACTAAATTAAGATTGATTTATGAATTTTATGAAAATTAAAATAATGTGTTATTGTTAGACTGTTTATGCAAGCAAGTGAGCTACAATTAATCATAGGAAAACATTTTTTCTTGTGAGGTTGACCTGACAATTGAGATAAAATACTCTGCTAAATTAAAAGGCAATTTTTCTATATGATTAATGTTTGCTACTGTTCTTATATAAACATATTTGTTCTGTGTGTGCACTTAAAATTTTTCTCAAATTAGAGTATTTTTTGGACTTAAAAAGCTTGATTATATTTGTTAAGAGTTTGCAACTGCTCCCATCCGTCGATGAGTTGAAGTAACCTCATCAAGGCAAGTGGAGGTATGAAGTTTGAACATATATTTTTTTTCTATTATTTAAAGCAATTTAAGTGGAACTTTCTTTTGGGCATGAAAATACATGGCAAATTGAATCTAGATAAATCAGGGTGTGCTTATGTATTGTCTTCTATTTGGTAATTATTTACATTTAAATTTTGCAAGGCCCCCTGGCAAATTTGATGCACTTTTATTGGGAGTTGTGGTGACTAAAATAATCTTATTTTTGTTTTGTTGCAAAAGATGAATTCAAGTCAATCTTAAGTTCGAAAGGCGTCGGATTGTGTAAAAATTATTGTGATTGTAATCTACAATGAGTGGTGTTGCCCAGCTATGAAAGCGAGAGTTGCCGAAGATTATTTTTGTGGATGACCAAGGTATCTCTTAGCGCATGACTATAAATATTTTAAATGAGTTGATGAAATGGATGATGAATTGTTTGATCGATAAGAGTTTGAAAGAGAATCAACGGAGGAGATCAAGACAAGAAATTATGCTATTTTTCTTTTTTTTGTCATAAGCATGCTTTTGTTATTACATGCTATTTTTGTTTTGATGGGTTTGGTGCATTAAGAAGTATGAACAGTGTGATCTAAAGTGCATCAAAGATGTGTTCTATATTTTTACTTAGCGACATATATTTGTTTGTCTGTATGACAAAAAATTTGAGCTTCTTTAATGCAACCTATATTAAAGTTGTTGATTTTTCCACCAACCACTATATGACGTTTTGGTTTAATGCACGTAAATTTGGTGGGTATGTTTGTAAATGCCCCAATTGGCCGGTATGTTTGTAAATGCCCCAATTCCAACTTTTTAAATGCAAATTCTCCAATTCAGTGACTCTTTCTAACCCTTATGTTTTTGGTGAGTTGCAGAAACTGTCAAGGCTCTGTATTGCCTTGAAATTCAAGATAATTATCACAAAAATGAACAAATTTATTTTATAAAGAAAAGACTTTATTAATAAATCCGACTATTCAATGAAAAAATGAAGTGCAATTTAGTAAATTCAATATGTGGAATCATCTCAATAAATTTGTTCAAACTTATATTCATGTTGTTTCGACAGAAATAGTTTTTCCTTGAGAAAGAAAATGAAAATTTTATTATAAATGTTAGAAAATTAAGAAATTTTATCTAAATTAATTACTATGTTTCATTAAAAATTTGTCTACACAATCTTATTTGGTGATCACAAATGTGTTGTTGTAAATAAACATCTTAATAATCTAATATAATAGATATATTTTGCTATATAAATAAAAACTCATCATCATCATCATAACTACTATTTAAAAATGCCTCTCGAATCACTTCATTAGATCCCTCTTGTGAGAAAAAGCAAAAAACTACCACTGCCAATCCCAATTACCAATGAAGACTGAAGAAATCATGGCTGTCGACAATCATATATAAATTGCATACCACAATTGATAAAATAAATACAAATTTCAATATAGTTGTACAATCACCATCAATGCCAACATAAAATTCAGTTAACTTGACATTCTGCACCTCTGCAACCTCATTAAACTAGTGACTACATAAAATTATCTGAATATCTTTAGTTGAATTCCTTTGACCCTCCATCTACTACAATCAAGCAATATAAAGGATTTGGTGATCTATACGGAGTGGCCAGAACTCTTTAAGTTTCCATACAAAAATATTTATTTGATATGATAGCCCCTCTTTAGTTGTTCTGAGATATTTGTTTGAACTTTTTGTTTCTCATATCTCTCTAAGATTCTTCCCAACATTCTCAAGCTTCCTTGCATAACTCTTTCAACCTCTTTTAGGCCACCAAATTTCATTAAAACAAAGAGAAGATGGAAATTCATTAAGTTCATGTATAACATTTGCCAAAATAAAAAGTGATCTCAACCTCTATCAAAAAATGATATTGAATACAAAGAAAACACTGGAGGGAATGCGGTTGAAATTGGGTGACTTCCAAAGTTCCAGATAACCAAACCACTATATAATGGGAATGGAAAAAACAGTGTCAATTCATGTATTAAACCAAGTATCTTTTATATTTCTTCTGCTTTGAATATGATTCATTCTCATATGGTTATTTCATTGGCACATTTTAATTTTTCTTATACTAGTATAAACTGGAGAAAATGCAATAAAAATTGGGTGACTTCGCTAACTTACACTTTATGAAGTCTTGTTAGCTTGCAAAAGCCAAACAAATCACACATTTCCGTCAAGAAAGGAATTAGTTATGGCATAAATAGCGACAGCATCGGTTGTTTCAGGTCGTATATGATTATTTGAAATAATTTTAGAAAGTGTAGCAAGTATAGTCTGAAATGGGTGATTTGGCTAACATAAAAAATGTCTTAAATCTTGTTAGTTATACAGTGACACAAAAATCACACAATTCTAACAATAAACAAGATATTCATGGCTGAAATAGTTAATTAGAAAGTTATTTAAGGATAGATTTTATTTTTCCAAATAATTTTATAAACCGTAGTGAATACACTGTTTTAGCTCAGATTGTTAAATTTTCAAAAGGCATAAGAATCACCCAATTCCGGCAATAATTGTTTTGAGTATATCAGAAATGGCAAGACAACTCACTGTTTCAAGACGTATATCAATTTTCCAAAGTATTTTATAAATTGGAGCAAATGCACTCGGAATTGGGTGATTCAATTGAAGAAAAGATGTAGGAAAATTTGTTAGCTTTCCAATGACAAGGAATTCACCCAACCCCAAATGCTTTACAAATCTAAATGAACCATTGTATAGTTAATTATCATTGAAGCAAAGCTAAATCATATTGCTTAATGTGGAGCAAAGAAGCTTTTCAATGTTAGATGGGATCCAATCGACATTCAAACATAATCAAGTTATAAAAATACAAGCATCACTAGCCAAGCACAAGTTCAAAGGCCATAGTGTTCAGTGTTGAATGTGCTAATTAGATAATATAAAAAAATGATAATGGATGGTATGTGTAAATGTCCCATAAAATTAACTTATAATACATGGACTGATGAATTCCATAAGAGGCCATCTATCCATTCATTAAAATAATAGCCAAAATTTCACAATTATCTTTCCATTAGCC
>NW_018227013.1:0-5180 GCF_001263595.1 Phalaenopsis equestris
AGGTTATTGAAGTGGTTTACCATGCAGTGTTTATGAGATGGGCCCGATGTAACACACATGACGACATATTACTGGAGTCCTCAATAGAGTTGAGTCTGCACTCCATATGGAAAAATTTTGACCATAATTTTTTATGGTGCTTGTCAACAAAACTGGGAGCTATATGGCTCATATTAATTGAAAACGTAGTGTTCAATTTCAAGATGCAGGATTCAAGCTCTTGCGGGAAAAAAATAGAAATTTGCGCACACGCTATCATATGTGTTTACATTTCTAATCCTTGAAAATTGATATTTACACTTATAACACTGGTATCATAAATTTATGTATGAAATAATGAAAATGTGTGTTTGACTTCTAAAAGATTTTGATCATGGTATTTTTAATGCGATGTTAAATATTTGAGTTATACACTTGTAAATCTAAATGTTTAGGTGCTAGGCATAAGCTTTATGTGATATGTATTTATAAACCTCAGCTCGGTATAGCTCCAAAAATTTTGGTTGATTCACAAAAAATTAGCTCGGTCAAACTTGAAAATGTAGTGCATACTAATATAAATATAGTTCTACTTAAGGCTCATTTGAGGAAGCTTGTTTAGTGCGGTGCGTTTTGAAAACATCGACAGATGCATTTGGTTAATGCGGCGTTGCAGCTTATCCTAATAATTCGTTAATAATTCATGTGAAACGCAGGCACAGGTTCGACCTCGCGGCCCGCATTTCATCATGTATTTATTATCCCACCCCCCTCTCGACCCCGTAACTCCCTCTCTCGCGTCTCATCTACCCTGAGTACCTCTCTACCTCTCTTGATCGCTCTCGCGAACCCTGTGCACCTCTCTCGCGCTTGTCTCAAGTCTCTCACGCGTCTCTCTTTGCTTTTCTTAAACCTCTCACGTGCTTCTCTTTGGTGGTTGTCTTTCTCCTCTTCCTCTTCACTCCGATCTCTGGTTACTGTGCTCTGTACGTAATCCATGTGCTCATTTTCAATGGAATGACTTTCTTTTTGCGATTTTTGGCTTTCTCATTTGTAGTTTGTTGTGAGAAGTTTGTAATATTTGCGATTTGTGACTTTCTGATTTCCCATTTGCCATTTGCGATTTGTGATTTGAATCTTGCAAAAAAAAATGAAATATTTGGAATGGTGCATTTATCTCCACTAATTTCTTGAGTGGGAACTTGAAGAATGGATGAAAGAGTGTGTGCTTGATTTGTAGATAACAATGTTTCGAGTGCTCTGTATGTAACCGAATGAAATGTTGAATATGGGATGGCCTTCTATCATCGCCTCCATTGATTTTTGAGTGGGAATTTGAAAAATGGATGAAATAGAGTGCTTGATTTGTACATAACATTGCTTCCGGTGCCCTGTATGTAATTGCCTCAATTCAAAATTACATACAATTTATATTTTTTTTGTTTGAGCGAGAATCTAAAAAATGGATAAAAGAGGGTACTTTATTTGTAGATGGCAACGTTTTGGGTACCCTCTATGTAATTGCCTCACATGAAAAATATGAGATGTAGTTTTATGACTACCTTTGATGTTTGAGTGAGAATTTGAAAAAAATGGACAAAATAGGGTGCTTGATTTGTACATTGTATTGGTAATTGTCTCAATTAAAAATTATGAATTTGGTGTTTGAGCGAGAATTTGAAAAAAGGATGAAAGAGAGTTCTTAATTTACATATAAGAACATTTCAAGTGCCATGTATGTAATTGCCTAAAATGATAAATATGGGATGGGGTCTTATTACTACCTTTGATGTTCAAGTGAGAATTTGAAAAATGGATGAAATAGGGTGCTTAATTTGTAGATGGCAATGAAATATGCAAATTACATACAGGGCACTCAAAGGCAATTGCTTTGTTGTTGCCTGCGACGACTGTGTTGTGAGTTGGGTGGTTGTAGTGTTGTGTCTTGTGGTGTGGTGGCATAGGCTGTGTAGAGGTGTGGTTGGATGGTTGTGGTGTGGTGGCTGTTGGTTGGGTGGTTGTGGTGTTGTGTATTGTCATGTGGTGGTTGTGAGATGTATGTGGATATTGGGTTGGATGGTTATGGTGTGGTGGTTATGGGTTGGGTGGTTGTGGTGTTGTGCCTTGTGGTGTGGTGACTGTGGGTTGCATGTGGATGTGTGGTCAGGTGGTTGTGGTGTGGTGGTTGTGGGTTAGTTGGTTGATCTGTGGGTTGCGGTGGCTATGCTGTGGGTTATGGTGGTTGTTCTGTGGGTTGTGGTAGATGTGTTGTGGGTTGGTTGATTATGTAGTTGTGTCTTATGGTGTGGTCGGTATGAGATGTGTGTAGAGGTGTGGTTGGATGGTTGTTGTGTGGTGGTTGTGTGTTGTGCTGGTTGAAGATATGTGGTGGCTGAAGTAATGATTGATTTGTTTCCTTACAAATAACTTATAATTGAGAAGGGGTTGGGCAGTGTGGTATGTTTGTAAATTGGGCAAAGTCTTAATGTGATAGACTCTAAGGAATGATAAAAAGGTCTTTATAAAATAGTTATGACAATTGATTATGCTTGGAGGTGGGTGTGGTGTGTGTGGTTGTATGTGGAGGCTATAGTTTGGTTGTCGAGGTGTGGGTTGCGTCAAATGTTAATATTTTGGTTTAATGTTATGTTGTGGAGGTTGGCTCATATGTGGACTGTGGTTGTTGTCAAATATTAATATTTTGCTTTTTCTGTGTTGGTAACATAATGGTTAAGAGTAAAGAAGTTGGTTCATCAGTTATGTGGGACAAGAAAGTGAAACTTATATTTTGTGACATATGTCTTAAGGAGGTTGAACTGGGAAATAGACCCACCACTTATTCTAACAAGGAAGGGTGGCAAAATATTATGAAGAAATTCAAGAAAATGTTGGGAAGGGAGTATGATAGGCTGCAACTTAAGAACAAGGGGGATCTGTTGAAAAATAACTGGAAATTATGGAAGGAATTAAAATGGGGATCCATGGGCTTGAGTTTGGATCCAATCAATCAGCTATTGAAGCTCCAGAGGAATGGTGGGTTGAGAAATTGGAGGTAACAACTTAGCAATGAAAGTCTTTATTTTCATTACTTTCTCTTCCTAAACTGTAAGAAGTAATCAACTTGCCTGTATATTGCATGCAGTGCAGCCACCAAGACCCAAGACCAAAAACAAACCAACTAGAGGACTTGGATGTCGAGCTTGTAACTGGCTTTGATGAAGGCCCAAGACCAAACAAAAATGAGCTGGAGTCCACATGAGGTCAAAGCATCCTAGGGTGGAGAAAAAAAAAAAGGAGCTGCTTTCATTAGAATCCAAATATCAAAACTGGTGGCTTCATGCACAATTGAGCTTGGGACTTCACATGTGAGCTTAATAGACCAGGTTATCCGACTTCTGGAGGAAACTCCCAAAGTTTATGAGGACATGTCATTATATTTGAACTCTTTGAAGTTATTGGAGAACCTGATCCATAGACAGTTATTTTTGAAGATGGCCCCAACTGTAAGGTCAATTATTTATATTGTTTTGGGCTGGAAGAAAGATTGATCTTGTGTTGCTATCGTTAAACTATTTAAATTTATTTTACTATATTGTTTTCAGATTTCTGATTTGGATGTTTTTTCTTTCTCATAGGAACAATATATATGTTATTCTATACTTTTGTCTTCTTATTGTATGTCTAGTGATTTGATTTTTGATGTTTTACATTGTTCAATTTACATATATTGCCTAAATATATCACTTGCTTAACATGGATTCACAAAGAGAGAGGAACATAATGAAATTGTGATAGCAATTTGTCGGTTGTAAAAATACTTGTTGACCTCACTTTGATTGAGGTTTAGTTTTCCCTCTATAGTAGCCTAAGTTCTAGCCATAGGACTTTCCTGTTGACTATTCCTAGAAGACTAGAAAAGGAACCCTCACCATTAGAAACTCTAAACTCTTCCTTGCTCAACTTGGCGTTCCACATATTGTTCCTAAGCTCTAGTACTTAGTAGGAGGGGTCAGTATGGGGGATCTCAAGGAGAGTCCCCATAGGACTGCTTGACCTTAGGGCCGACCCTGGGTGTTGGTCTGGAGCTAGTTCACTCACTGACACTCACTATCACATAGATTTACTTGCAACCCTAAACCTAAAATTGTTAACTATGATCCCTTGATTTTTTGGGAGACTCATGTAGATGGTCCCCTAGACCCACTAGCCCTAAGCTATGGTTTAGCTAAGACCAGTACATAGAGGACCCAAATGGAGATTTCATTGATCCATAACTCATACATAGTGGTTGGCACCCCAATTCTATCAAAATATCTAACTGGGCCTTTTGCCCCTAAATCCACCCAAATTACCTAAATGCCCTTGAAATCCTAAATTTGGCCAAAATTCCCTAATTCAGCCAAAATAACCAAATTTGTTCAAAAATTATTTCAAACCATTTCAAAATACCCAAATTTCCCAAAACCACCCAAATTGCCAAAATTACCAAAATACCCCCAAATTTGACAAAATTACAAAAATACCCTTGGTGGCCTAAACTTTCCCAAAACATCCAAAATCACTTCAAATGTCTCCAAAACTAATTTGGACCCTTCAATTGAACCCAATTTGGCAAATTTGACCATTTTAACCAAAACCCCCAAATTGCCTTTAAAGGCCCAATTTTCCTAAATTCATCCTAAATGTCCATCAATATGGCCCCAATCCTCCCCAATTTCAATTCTAAACCCTAATTCATCTTTCATATGATCAATTCAAACCAAGTCCAAGCCTAATTGACCCATGCTTTGAGCTCAATTTTAATCCAAATTAAACCTCAATTTTGACCCTATGACTTAACCCCACCAAATTAAACCCCATAACCTACTCAATTTGCCCCAATTTGAATCTACTCAATTTGCCCCAATTTGAATTGCCCAAATTTTGCATCATAAACTCTTCAAAACATTTCCCCACATCAAATTAGTCCTTCAATTGGCCTTGGTCAAGCCTCAATTTCACTCAATTTCAACCCACATTCAAAATCTCCAAATTTACCCCAAATTCACTCAATACAGCTCCAATAGATGTTCATATAAATGATAGAGCCTACATTTATATCCATCACTTGCTGAATACAGTAGTTCAGGATGGCTCTATCCTTGGTCACTTCACTATTATGATTCGTTGGAATCATCCTCCCAGAAATAAAATAGTGTCAG
>NW_018227013.1:5270-7809 GCF_001263595.1 Phalaenopsis equestris
AGAAAAGAAATAACTTCATCTAAAGCCTGATCTGTAACAGAAAAAGAATGATACTAGCATCTATACACATCTTCTACAAAATAAAACTCATTTATTCTCTTTGGAGTAAATTCTATCCTTTTTCCATGAATAAATACATAATCATCAGAAGCTTCTGAATGGTTGACATAAAATTCCATTACAATCCCAACTATCGCATCGGTAGTAAAATAGCAGAAGTTTTCCCATTGCCGAGCAATAATCAAACATTCAACTTCTCCTCCTAGATTTTTAAAACCTCAGTCCTGAATTACTTTCTTACTTTCACAAATGCTATGAAATCAAGCACTGACTCTAAAGCTAGCAAATATTTGCTCGTCATATTCTACTTTCCTTTTGCTCGATCTAGGTGCCATAAAATTTTAAAAAAATTTTAAAAATCTGAATAAATTCTAAAATGAAATCTGACCACAATCAAGCTCTAACCGCCCAAACCGGAGGTTGAAGATGACTTAAGCGTAAAAATGGCGGCCACAGTAAAAATTGTGAATTTTTAAGGGTTAAAATCTGTTGTCGGGTCGAGGGCGCCGTCGGCGCTGAAGGCCCAAAAAATTCATATTTTGATTTTTTTTAATTTTCAATTTCCTATCGACTTGCTCCATAATTTTTAGTATTTTAAATACAAATTTTTATCTAACAATAATTCAAAAAACAAAACATTTCACCAACACAAATTTTCACAAACAACAACAAACTAACTTTTATATATGAAAGTACACTTGAAAATCATGAATTAAAGGGTTAATTCTTTGCTCTCAGGTCAAGGGCGCCGTCAGCTCCAATGTCAGTGCCGTCAGCGCTGAAGGCCTGAAATTCACTATTTTGATTTTTCAAATTTTCAATTTCCTTCCAATTTTCTCTAAAGTTTTTAGTATTTTTAAACACGAACTTTTATCTAAATTCATAAATACACATTTCACAAACAATCATTTTTACAAACAATAACAAACTATCTTTTATATATGAAAATACACTTTTTACGAACACATTTCACAAATTCATACCTATTAAACAAACTAATAATAAATCAGTGTCAAAATCAAGCCACAACACTAAACGCTGACACAAAACAATATACATGATCAAAGTTCAGAATTCTAAAGCAAAAATAAACTAAATCAAACCTAACCAAATCCATACAATTACATTAAAATACAAACATTTTTAAGCAAGTAAAGAGTTCACAATCTTTAATCATTCAGCCTCAACTTTAGCGTTTTCACCTCCTCTAATATCTCGCATAAATTGGTAATGAACATATAGGTTGTAGAAGGATTGGTACGGGAATTGATCTGTTGAATTTTATTCGATCCACCCCTTTTCTTTAAACATTTGAACTAATCCTGCTTCAAAAGTTCCAGTGTGCTCAAAATTTTCTTTCATTCTCCAATCTAGGTGATCAAAAAGGTGTTTAAGTTCTCTTACTGCATTCATAATACTTTGAAGTTCCCTTTCAATTTTGTTCAATTTCTTTTCAAAAGTAAGCAAACTTCCAACTGTTGGTGGTATTAATGGAGTTGAAGCATGTGAAGATTGATCTATGATGGCTTCTAATACTTCATTTCCATTTCCACAATAATTCTCATCTATAGGATTCATGGGCTCCTTAGGTAATAAAGCATTTTCACAACTTTCATATGGAACTTGAGCTTGACTGCAAATCAAAAAGATGGTAGATGGATGCCCAAGTTCATAAATTGGTCCATTAGTAAGGATACCCATAATAGATTTAAATATAATAGACCCTATATATCAATGGGTTTTTTCATTTGAATGCAGTAATTTAAAATAACACATTCTTTGGTAACTCTACTAATTTTCATAGTAGGGAGTATAGTTGTAGCAATAAAGAAATGTCATTGCTTCAAAATTGGATTAAGTAATGAAGTGGAGAAACTAACATATCCTTCATCTCGTATCTCCCACATATCACTTTCATCCTACCTCATACGAAGACAAAACCTTGAGTAATTCCATGTAAGCTTGCATAAAACTCTTTCACCATAGGTACAACAACTGCAGACGTAGTGTAATACAGAACTTCCCAACGCCTTTGTAGAATGATTTTATCAATCAGACCAGTAGGATTGATCACTCCATGATTAACAAATCTTCTTTCCTTGATTAATCTCCTCTTCGTAATAACTTAATCGTATAATTGTTGCGCGTCAAAACTAATAAACTTTCTTTTGTTGAAAACTTCATACCTCAAAGTATTTCAGGAATTGGAAGCCATGAAATCCAAAAAATAGGAAGTTACTAGGCGTCCAAGGATGTTTCTAGGCCTTTTTAAACTCGTCCCGACGGTAATTATGATGTGAAATCATGCCAAAACTTGCAAAAATTCATCTAAAACCGTCCAACCGCACTCGACACCGTCGACGCTCCCGATTGGCGCTGCCAGCGCTGATGTTCGTTATCTAGGGCGCCGACGGCGCCCATTTTGGTACCGTTGGTGTCAGTGGCCAATACCAATATTTGACTTAATTTATAATAAATG
>NW_018227014.1:0-410 GCF_001263595.1 Phalaenopsis equestris
TCCCGACAATGTTATCAGTTTCTTGTTGGCAAATTAATACTTCATAATTAGTTAGCATCAATTTGAGAGGGATGTCAATTATGAATGTCGAAAATCAGGTTGCTAAATTAGGAGTTTTCTATAATTAGGAGCTTCTTTATTTAAATTATTTCCAAAGTATTTATTCTTATATATTTCCCTTTTAGCTGAATGTTTAGATTAGGAGTATGTATTATTAAGTTACCTAAAATAGATTATACATTTTATTTTGTACATAAAATAGATTGTAAGATTATTATTTAATAGAATAATAACAAAGGGAAAAGACATCAAGCCTATTCAGAATTCAGCCTAGTTTTTTCAAAACTTTGACAGTTTGTATTTACATATTTAACACGTGAACTTTAATTTTTATATATGTCTCCTTACCT
>NW_018227015.1:0-536 GCF_001263595.1 Phalaenopsis equestris
GGGGGAGCATCTTCCTCTAACTGATCGGTAGAGTCATCCTCTACATCAAGGCAATTTTCATCAAAAACAACCATGCAAAATTCCGAAGCATCGACTGGTCCCCATGTACCAAATCCGAGACCTTCTTTCGATTTTGGAGTGCGATTTTTAGCATTCCATAATTTCTCCAAAAATTGTAGTTTGTCTTTTGATATTTGCTTAGGCAAATGTCCCTGTTGAATTAACTTTTGCACATAAGGCGAGAAATAACCAAAAGATAGTTCCATTAATTCATTAGGATCATCCAAATTTACATGATTTTTAGAGTTTATACGAGTAGAAGCACAGTAAAACTTGATCGGCTTTGAACCAGCACAAGGGACTTCCTTAACCTCTAAACTCTCATTTTGAGGAAGGATCGGAGTGAGGTTCAAGGTGTTCACATAGTGGTTTATCCGATCGTACATCGTCTCATATTCGCTTTTCTCATTATCTTCTAAGGAGATCCTATACTGAGGTTTGTTTTGTTTTGTCATTATTATTTCGTCTTCAGAACT
>NW_018227016.1:0-378 GCF_001263595.1 Phalaenopsis equestris
TAAACTCATGATTTCATCAGCTACATCAACAACTAATGTTGTATTTTTTGAGATTTCGAGCTTTTCTTTTTTGTATGGTTACATGTGTAATCCTTCCCACACAAAACTAACCAAACTTATAAATACGGGAGGCTATCCTCGAGAAAAGGGGGGGAGATATAAGTGTTTCTTCTCTGTCTTCTAAATAAACTTCTCCATTATTATTCTCTTGCAAGCTCTATCAATATGGTGTGAGACTATCAACATTTCAAGATTCAACAATGTAATTGAATAAGAATCATGTGGTATCCATGTAAATGCCCAATCTTTCTTTTCAGGGGATTGGCATACTCTAAATATTAGGATTTATATATGTTACATCTGAATTATATATATATA
>NW_018227017.1:0-1413 GCF_001263595.1 Phalaenopsis equestris
AAAGAAAAGAAAAATAAAAGAAAAAGAAAAGAAATATAACGGAGGAGATGCTTGAGGATTAGTGCCGAATCAAAAATTGGTTCTACATTTGATCTTTTTAAAGTATAAGACTTAATAAAATCTTAAGCTTATAAATATAATATAGTAAGTAAAATTATTTTTAATAAAAAATTTTAAGTAGAGAAAGTAAAAGAACTAAAATCTAAATTTAGAGAACTTACAATATTTCTAAATTTGATAGAAACTCATATTTTCATAGTTCTTAACATTAAAAATTTTCAAACTTTAGGTTGGTCTCATTCACTAATTATTTTTCTAAGGACTACTATATTTCTAAATCTAAATTTTAGTAACTCCGAAAATTACTCATATACATATCATACATATTTTGTTTTTAAAGATTGAAGTATCATTTGAAAACAAGTAACATTTTAAGTTTGGGGGATTTTGATACATCTAAAATATATAGTGTTTTTAGACACATTTTTATACCTATTTTTGACATATTGCGCTTTAGTGGAAAATATTTTTGTGTTCTTCTCGGAGATACTAGTAAAAATGAGAAAAATGCTTAAAGGAGTGAAAAAAGATCAAATTTGGAGAAAAAGGTGAAAAATTGTGCAAAAGAGTTTTGGCGCCTAAGCGCCAGATTCGGCGCTTAAGCGCAGTTAAACAGAGAAGGTCGGGCCTAAGCGCAGAGACTCCGCACTTAAGTGCCAGTGGCAGTTACTAGACGAGTAAAATTGGTTTTCACAAATTTTAAAGAGGTTTTTGAGGCACCCATTGGCTTAATAGGTTGTTGTAACCACCATGGACGAAAATTATCATGAAAGCATGCATCTCTTGGGTAAATACATCGAATCAAGACACATTTTGAAGAGATCCCAAGGCACCTCTTTGAAAACTATAAAAGAAAGAAGGGAGGGCTTAGAAAAGAGTCCCGAAAATATTGGCAAGTTTTGAAAGTTCTTCTCTGGCGAGTTAGTTCAGAGAAAATTTTTCAGGAACCACTTTTTATTTACTTTATCCTTTTTGTTATTTAGTTTTGAGTGATTGTAAAAGAGAAGAGATTTAAAGAAACTTCAAGAGTTTTGTGGAGGATCCTCCACAAAACTCTTGAAGTTTCTTTTTGGTTTTAATGAGACTTGTTGTTGTTTTCATAATGATTTCTTCTTTTATACTAAAGTGTGGTTTTGTTTTCTCTATGGATTCTGAGTAGTTTTCTTTATCTTTCTTCTAAAAATAATAAGTAATTAAGTTTTAGATGCAAGTTGTGGAGAGTATTGATCTTTAATGTTGGAAGAAGTTGTGATGATTTAAATCCATGCACTTCATTTACTTCTTGATTTGGTCAATCCAGATGTTAAAATTTATTGTGAGAACATGTAAGAACCGGGCTGGTATTGTCTCAGT
>NW_018227017.1:1423-1738 GCF_001263595.1 Phalaenopsis equestris
AGGTTGTATGAATGAGAATGTAGTTCATATGATTGAGTGCAAATAAATATAGAAATATTCATTGATGGGTGTAGAGTTAGAAGACTTTAAACTGACAGGTTAAAGCCCCCAACTTGGTTTATTGTTTTAGGTTTTAATACGATAATGTTAGTCCCCAGGTAGAGGGTATCGAGGGAACTCTAGACTCAGAGCTAGTATTTTTCCTGCCTAGCCGATCTTTAGAATTATTCAAACTTTATATTAGTCAATTTGCTTTATAGCATCTATAGTAAAGGTAAGAAATATTATTGCTCCTATTTGGCACAACAGAATTCC
>NW_018227018.1:0-5324 GCF_001263595.1 Phalaenopsis equestris
CCTCCTTTCATAAGTCTTCTAACCATATTTTCATTCCAAGTAGTCATAGCCACCTTCTTTAGCGAATAGGTGCCTCAAATGTCCCTTCAAAATCTAGCAAAATGAAGTAAACCGTCACATAACTGCCTCTAGCACTTAAACGTGTGGCCTCTGGTGCTTAGGTGCGGCCTTCTTTGTTTCACCGGTGGGTAATCGTCGGATCTCACGTTTAGGCGCCAAAACACTTTTGCATCATTTCCTCATTTTTGCTCCAAATTTGATCATTTTTCACTCCTTTTAGTACTTTTCACCTTTTTACTTGTACCTGAAAGAAAAATACACAAATACCTTCCATTACAGTGCAATATCTAAAAAATAGGTATAAAAATGTATCTAAAAATACTATATATTTTAGGTGTATCAAAATCCCCCAAACTTGAAATGTTACTTGTCCTCAAGTGACACTTCAATTATTAAAAACTAAATAAGTATGATACGTACGTGAGTTTTTTTTAGGAGTTTCTGAAATTTAGATTTAGAAATATAGTATTCCAATTTATAAAAAATATTTAGTAAATGAGACCACTTAAAGTTTAGAAATTTTCAATGTTAAGAAATATGAAAACATGAGTTCTTGTCTAATTTAGAAATATTGTAGATTTTCCAAATTTAGTTATCTAATTTAGAAATGTTGTAGATTTTCTAAATTTAGAATTTAGTCCTTTTATTATCTCCACTTAAAAATTTTATTAAAATTAATTTTACTTGCCATATTATGTCCTTAAGCTTAAGAGTTTCTCAAGTCTTATACTTTAAAAAGTTAAAATGTGGAGCAAATTTTTGAATAGGCACTAATCCTCAAGCTTCTTCTTCCTTACTTTTTTTTTCTTTTTCTTTTTCTTTCTCCTTTTCTTTTTCTTTTATTTTTATTTTTCTTTTTCTTTTTATTTTTTTCTTTTTCTCTCTTTTTTTCTTTTTCAGATAAGGATTACTATATCTAATTTAGAATTTTTTAATGTTAAGAAATATGAAAACATGACTTCTTATCTAATTCAGAAATATTGTAGATTTTCCAAATTTAGAATTTAGTCCTTTTATTATCTCCACTTAAAAATTTCTATTAAAAATAATTTTACTTACCATATTATATCCCTAAGCTTAAGAGTTTCTCAAGTCTTATACTTTAAAAAGTTCAAATGTGGAGCCAATTTTTGAATAGGCACTAATCCTCAAGCTTCTCCTCCCTTACTTTTTTTCTTTTTCTTTTTCCTTTTCTTTCTCCTTTTCTTTTCTTTTTCTTTTTTTCTTTTTCTCTCTTTTTTCTTTTTCAGACAAGGATTACTATATCTGGATAGACCTTTAATGATTGTGAATTTCACTTCTCCTTTCCTAAAGCAAAGTCCTGATATAAATCTTTTACTTATAAATAAAGAATAGTTTTGAAAATTATTTTTAATAAAAGAAACTTAAGTATTAAAAATAAAATTCTAAATTTCTAAACTTTCCAAAAGTACAATTTTTCTTATTAAAGATAGTTACACTGTATTTAGCATTTTCTACACTAAAAATTTTTAACTAAATTTTCTTACTCAGAATTTTAACTAAATTTTCTTACTCATTTCTACAATCAAATTTTACTTCCCAAATATAACTTCATATATATGACCATTTTTCTTTTCAAATCAAATTCACTTGTAGTACATTTGAGAATAAATAAAATTCAAGTTTTGAAAATATTTTTCATCCTCCCAAACTTAAATTTTTAACAAGATTAAATAGTTTAGCAGCAGATATATATATATATATATAAGAAGGAATAAAAATTGAAATAACATGCTTACAGGAATTTTTATACCCTAATTATACAAGATTAAAAATAAGACTAAAATTAATTTTTGATCAATTTTCTATCATTTTCAAATTCAACATGTAAAGATTCAATAGACTTCTAAGTAGTGGGTATAAACATAAAAGCAAACTAAAATTTTGATTTCCAGTCTCAACATAAAAACAAACACACTAATAAGATTAAAGAAAAATATAGGGTAGCAGTTTTCTAAGTTTAAAATTTAAAACTAAAGTTAGCAAGATTTTAAACTTTTCAAAAGATATAGAATTAAGTTCAATCCTTAACAAACTAACACAGTACTTTAACACAGAACAACAATCACTACCTTAGAATTCTAAAACAAATTACCAACAAACACAAACATCATAATAACAATCAAACAAAAGTCCAACACATCAGATAGTTTAACAGGGACACAAATGCAAATGAGCAAGTCTAAACTACATAGTCCATCACATATTACAAATATAAAAAAAAAATAGTCCTCCTCCTCATCATCATTAAAATCACCGCTATTCTAGACATCTGCAAGCTCATAATCAGGTATCTAGGATATGGAGAAAATTGCACTTCTTGGTTACCCCTAATGAGGCTCTCCAAAGATGAATGAAATTTCTCCTCATAATCACTTTTCCTTCTATTATACCCATTAATATAATCTACAAAGATTTTTAAATTTTGTACCTTATCTGCGGGATAAATGATATTGTCCATCATCCTCTGCAATAATTGATTTTGAGTTTTAATAGACTCACCACTAGAAGTAGAAGCTCGCTAGATAGATGTTCTAGATGTAGAAGCAACAGAGGTAGAAATAGCAGACGTTGTCATTCCATATCTTCTTGAAAATCCTCCTCTCCAGCCAAAAATAGAATGCTCAGACTATGACTTCACATTTACACTTATAATTGTCTTTAGAGGCAATAATACTTCCTCTCAGCTATGATATCTCACTTTGGTCTGCTCACGCAAAGAAAAGATTAAGGAAGCAAATCCCAAATCTGCAGTAATAACAACAGTGGCAGAACTGATGATAGTCTGATAGATCAAAGCTCTAATATAGATGAGCTTGCCTTACTAAATACAATAGTTCAACTTTACTCTCTCTTTAATAACTTCACTGAGATGATTTGTCGGTAATAAATGAGCTGAAATAAAATAGTTCCATGCCTTCAAAGGTGCATTTAACTTTGAGGTAGAAAAGTTGACTCTTCTCTCATTTGTGATTTTCTAGAGCCCTCTTCCAACAGTCAAATAGGAGATAATCTCGTCTAGTTCCATCTCAATTGGACTGTAGTTTGCATAAAAACACAAAGTATCAGGTGGTAGATGGTAAAACATATTGATTACCTCGGTGAGAAAGGTACAAATTTTCCTCTAATCATGAATCCATCATCTTCAGCCTTGGGAAGGTTTACATAAAACTCCCTAACTACAAAAATAACAGCCACAACAGAAAAATAGCAGAATAGTTCCTATTGTCGGTGAATGATCAAATCTTCTACAGATCCACATGGATTTTTAAAACACCGTATCTGAATCAATTTTCGTGATTGCAACGCATGACTGTACCAATCCCGAGTCTTCAAACTAATAAATTTACTCGAATCAAAAGGGCTCTTTTCTTTTGCTCCTCTTCATTATTGGTGCCATTCTAAAAATTTTATATATTCCAAAAATAACTTTAAAAATCAAGTTTATATTACTAAATTAAACTTCCAAAGTATAAACTACACTTCCCATGCAATTTCCATAAGATCTTATTTCACATTTTTCACCATGAATAGTGATTTATTGAATTTCTCCAAATGTGCTCAAAATAAATAGTGAAAATCTAAGATTTTTGCATTGAAGTAAAGCTCTTACCTTAAGAAACTTGGATCTAGCAAATTTCACTTGATTCCACCAAGAAATCTTCACTTTAGATGTGCCCTAGCCCTCAAAAATCACGAACTCGACAGGTTGAAGGTGATAGTGGCGTTAAAAATGGTGATTTTTAGGTTGAAATTTCACTTTTAACCGTTAGTTTTCATGAATTGGCTCTTAAGCGCAGATTAGTGGCGCTTAGGCGCCTGCCTTTCCGGGTAAATCGCATTTTAGCACGATAAGCACGAGAATGTGACGCTTAGGCGCCAGTGCACGATTTTTGATATTTTTAAACCTAAGAAAAATGCACTTTTAGCCTAAGTATACCACCCCTAAATAGTCTCATAATACTTAAATTACTATTTTCCTCTCCCTTAACTCTCCTTTTTCTCAAAATTATCCCATATAACTAATTCGATTCGAAGCTAAAATAACACAAATTTTCACAAAAACAAACATATACATTCATTCACAAACTAGTTCAAGTACATATAACACTTAATTCTCACTTCAAATAGTATTCGATGAGAAAATCTTCTAAATACTAACACTAAACCATCTAACATAAACTTCAAAATAGTATTTAACACTTGACACATTAAACAACGACTCCTAACAACAAACATTAACACTGAACTTAATTCCATTCTTCATTTGTTGAGACAAACTCCGATCTTTCATTCATCTCTCCTTAGGCATTTGGAATGTAAGGTTCATAAAACAGATGGTGGTGACGAGCTCTGATACTATTTTCTTCAATCCATTTCTGCTTAAGTTACATCTCCTTATCTGCTTCCTCTATATAACTAGTATATCTAAATTGCATTTTCAATTGCCATCCAATATGCTCTAGATGTGCATGAATCTCAATTACCACTATCTCAAGTAAAGTCATGCTAGTCTCAATTTTGTTGATCTTTTCCGATATTCCTTTAATACTAACGGCTAAGAAACTGTTATACATCTCTTGTGCACTTTGATTAATGAATCTCTTCCTCATGGTCTCTTCCTTCTTCTTCAAATCCATCTTTGATACACCAAAAATGTATGCATTTTTAGACTCATATTTTATACTCATTTTTGGTGATATTGAACTTTAAAGGAAGGTATTTTCTATTTTTATTGCAGGATGTTGATTTTGAGGACTTAGAGTAAAAAGGAAGCAAAAAAGATTGAATTTGGAGCAAAAATGAAGAAGTTAAGAATTCAGGATGGGCGTCGACGGCGCCAGTGCTGGTGCAAAGCCTGTTTCTAGAAGATTTGATGAATTTAGATGCTTTTTGAAGAGTTTTTGGAGTCACCTATTGAAGAACCAACCTAGGCTCTATTTAAGGCCAAAATTTGATCAGAAACCCCCCCTTCGTACCATTTCAACTTCTTCCACTCATTTCAATTTTCCTCTTCACACACCAACATTTCACGCCATTTTACACCATTAGTGAGTTATTTTTTTCATAGTTTTGAGTTTTTTTGGTGATTTTAAGTGTGAATTCTTCTCTAAGAAGTGTTGGAGAAGAAGAGAAGTGAGAGATTTCTTCTTCCTACAATTCCTAAGAGAGGCTACAAAGAATTTTCTTTGAGAAAGAGTTTCAGATAAGTGTTATTTGTTTATTATTGTTGTATGAACTCT
>NW_018227018.1:6467-10238 GCF_001263595.1 Phalaenopsis equestris
TGATAACGATACGTATACTTGCGTAGAATCCAAACTTTAAGTGCTTAACGTTATTATTCATAAAATACCACATCAAATTTTTGACTTCATTGAAAAGCGGAGTCAACTTTGAAAATTTTACACAACTATATTTTCTGGGATCAAGTTTTTGGCACCGTTACCGGGGAATGTAACAATAAATTAAATAGATTTGGTAAATTAGGAAATTTAGAGATAACGATATACAAAATACAAAATATCAAAAAATTTATAAAATAAAAAAAATCTAAAAATATATAACTATATATTTAAGAGTATTTATAAGAAATTTTTCTTTTCTTATTATTTTTGGTTATGCGAAATATTAGATCTGAAGGTTTAGTACCTTACGATTCATAATTAGAACGTACTATTACAAAAATTTGAAAACAACAAAAAGAAATTAAAATTTTGAACAAAATGGTAAATAACTTAGATAATCAAATAAATAAAAATCGATAAAGACTTTAAAAGATTATGCTAATCCAAGAGCACATGAACTTCATTTACTATTCAAAATACTTATGGTGCTACTAATTCATTTGAAGTTAAACCTGTTATTATCCAAATGGTACAAATAATTAGTTTAGAGGAACACATATTGAAGATCCTAACATACATCTTACTAGTTTTCTTGAGATTTATGCTACTTTTAAATATGACCGAGTTTCTAATGATGCTGTTAGGCTTAGTCTTTTTTCTTTTTCATTAAGGGATAAAAACAAAGCTTGGTTAAACTCATTAGCACCTACATTTATCAGAACTTGGGGAGAACTATCACAAAATTCTTGGCTAAATATTTTCCACCCTCAAGAGATTACATATTTTTGTTAGTTTGAAAAGGAATTGATATATGAAGACTAGGAAAGATTTAAGGATCTCTTTAGAAAATGTCCACACCATGCTTTACTAGATTGGTTAATAATTTAAAATTTTTGCAATGGATTAGTAGGATCACTTAGACCTATTATAGATATTGTTGCAGGCGGATCTTTAATGTCAATACCTTTTGATGAAGCATACTCTTTAATAGAAGAAATGACTACTACTAATTTTCAATGGCCCTCTGAACGGGTAAATCCTAAGTGAGTAGCTAGTATTCATGAATCTGATGCAATGTCTATTTTAGCATTTCAAATTGCTGCTATATCAAAAAATATTGATTAAATTGGAGTGAACCATTCTTAAATACAACCAGTATTAGAGGAAAATTCACTAGGATAGATAATTGATATTCAATCATCTTATGAAACTTTGAATGTTATTAACAATCAAAATAACAATCCTTATTTCTTATTTTAACTATTACAATTCTTGATGGAAAAATCACCCTATTTTTAGTTGAAATAATTATAAAAATTCAATGAACCCCTCAGAAAATTTAAATAATCAAGGAAATCCTAATTATAGACCTTATTATCTTCTTGGATTTAACTCTAACCCTAACCCACAAGTTAAAGAAAAGAAGTTAATGATGGAAGAGGTAATGTTGCATATGGGAAATCAAATACAAAATCAAGGGCCTGCTATTAGAAATATTGAAAACCAATTAGGACATATTGTTATTACACTTAGTAACAGACCTTCAGGAAATCTTCCGAGTACAGTAGAAGTTAATCCCAAAGATCAAAATAAAGAACAAATTAAAGCAATTCAATTACGAAGTGGAAAAGAAGTTAAAACAAGAATCCAAAGAGAAACAAAAGTTGATGAGGAGAAGAAAGAGATGGAAAGTGACCATAATGAAAATGAACAAACACAAGTTCTTTTAGAAAAAACCATTACCTCCGTTTCCTCAACGACTAAAACAGAAGAATGAAGACAAACAATTTACAAAATTTTTGAAAATCTTTAAAAAGTTAATGATAAACATTCCTTTCATTGAGGCTTTGAAACAAATGCCAATTTATGTGAAATTTATGAAAGATATAATAAATAAGAAAAGGAAGTTTGCAAATCATGAGACTGTTGTACTTGTGAAGTGCGTAGTGCTATTATCCAGAAAAAGCTTCCTGAAAAGTTACCTGGTAGTTTTACTATACCATGTGCAATTGGTGAAAAGTTTTATGGAAAAGTCTTATGTGATTTAGGAGCAAGTATCAATCTTATGCCTCTATCAATTTTTAAACGTTTAGATTTAGGAGAGATTTCCCCCGCTACTGTAACTCTTTAGTTAGCTAATCAATCAATCATTTATCATAAATAAGTTACAAAAGATGTATTAGTAAAAGTAAATAAATTTATTTTACCTGTAGATTTTATAGTATTAGATATGGAGGAAAATAAAGAAATTCCTATTATTTTGAGGAGACCGTTTCTTGCAACAGGAAAAGCTGTGATAGATGTGTAAAAAAAGAATTAATAATGAAAGTTAATGATAAAGAAGTAAAATTTAATATTGCAAAAGCTATGAAATATTCTGCGATAGAAAAAGACGAATGTTTTAGGATGGAAGTTATTAATTATCTAAGTAATGAACAATTTAAGAAAGAGTTTAAAGAGAAATTAAAGCAAGAAGAATTTAATGAAAATGAGGATAAAATAAAATAAGAAAATTTTGATTATATTCTGGACAAATTTGAAACTTTAGATTTGTTGGAAAATGATAATAAAAATCTTATTCCTTCAAGTATTAAACCACCTGAACTTGAACTGAAAGTATTATCTTCTTATTTAAAATATGTATTTTTAGGCGATTCATCTACATTGCCTGTTATTGTATCTTCTAAGTTAACTGAAATTCAAGAACAAAAATTAATAGAAATGCTAAAAAGATATAAAAAAGCTTTTGGATGGACTTTAACAGATATTAAAGGAATTAATCTTTCAATTTGTATGTACAAAATTTTATTAGATGAACAATATGAACCTAAAGTTGATCCTCAGATGAGATTAAACCTCATAATGAAAGAAGTTAAAAAATAAATTTTAAAATGGTTAGAAGCTGGAATTATATACCCTATTTTAGACAGTGCTTGGGTAAACCCAATTCATTTTGCTCCCAAGAATGAAGGAGTGACTGTGACTATAAATGAACATAATGAGTTAATTCTGATAAAAGAAGGCATTCATGTTATTGGTTGGAGAATTTGTATAGATTATAGAAAATTAAACTTGACCGCCTGGAAATATCACTTTTCTTTACCCTTTCTAGATCAAATATTGGATAGATTGGCTGGAAATAAATATTACTATTTTTCATATGAATATACCGGTTATCATCAAAGTCCAATTGCTCCTGAGGATCAAGGCAAGACAACATTTACAAGCTCTTATGGAACATTTGCTTTTCGTAGAATGCCTTTTAGACTATGCAATGCACCTGCAACATTTCAAAGATGTATGATGTCAATATTTAATAATTGGATTGAGCATGGAATGGAAGTATTTATGGATGATTTCTCTGTGTTCGGGACTTCATTTGAATTATTCTTAAATAATTTAGAAAAAGTTCTAGAATTATGTGAAAAAATGAACCTTGTACTAAATTGGGAAAAATGTCAATTTATGGTTGCAGGATGAATTGTACTTTGGCATAAAATTTTTGAAAATGACATGAAAGTAGATCCTGCAAAAATTCATGTTATTGAAAAATTACCACCACCGGCTACAGTCATAAGGGTAATAAGTTTTCTGTGACATGCTGGTTTTTATAGGCGTTATATAAAAGTTTTTTTCAAAAATAACTAAGAAATTATGCCAACTTTTAGAAAAAAGTTATGAAATTTGATTTTAATGAGGAATTCATAAAAG
>NW_018227019.1:0-556 GCF_001263595.1 Phalaenopsis equestris
ATTATGATGCTCAGGCCCAACACTACAGAGGAGAGATTGATATTACATTTCTTGAATGCCTCCAATATACTCAATATCAACCCAATCCACCTGTTGATCAAGGCGACGATGAAATAGTTTGGGATTTTGATATTTAGAATGAAATTGATGTACTTATGTTTGTATTTTTGTTTATTTTTATGTTATGTAATTTTTTTATGAGAAAAATGAATGAGTATGTAATTGAACTTTCATTTAGTGTACTTGGTGGATTGTAATGTGATGTGATGTTTATTTTCATTTTATTATTTTTATCTTTTATTTAGTGTTGTGGTTGTGTTAGGAAATGTTGTGTTTGTTTTAGTTTTGTACTTGTATCAAAATTTCATTTCCTAGAAATTCCTCTAATGATTTATATGTGTAGAAAGCTCCTAATATTTCAGACCAGGTGAAGTAAAAATTGGAGAAGGCCTGCAGAAATTTCAGAATGATAAAGATGCCTACAATACTGAGGTATGATTTATATTTATAGTATTTTCTTTCCACCTTTATTTCATATTTAAAAATTTAAGTTTGG
>NW_018227019.1:1482-2029 GCF_001263595.1 Phalaenopsis equestris
CTCTCGGGCGCCGGCGCCGCCATCGAGGCCTCCGACGGCAAGATTTTCTCGGGGCTACAGGACAAATTCTCCAGAAGGCCGCCGACGGTGCCATCGAGGCCGCCGACGGCGGGATCGAGCGGGATTGATGGTTATGTGACATGTACAATGAATATGGTCGGATTTTGGAGGAGCGCGTAAGCGACTCTTGGGAAAACTCATCCACATATTTAAAGAGAACATTTTGGCCGAAAATAAGAAAAAGGGGGGAGACTTTTGGATACTTTTTGGAAGCTTGGAAGCTATAGAAAGGTTCTAATAGTGTGTAAGTATTGTGAGGAATTCTTTGAGAGATTGTAAGAGTGGAGGGAAAGTGAGAGATTTCTTCCTCCTTGCTGCTTCGAAGAGAAATTCTGTGTGCTGTAAAGAAAGGAAGAGATTCAGAGAAACTTCGAGGAGTGTTCTTGGGGAGAAATTTAGAGATAAGTTATTTACTTATTATAGTTTGTATGGCTTTGATTTTATATATAAATTTCAAGTTGTGTTGTGCTTTCCCCATGAGTTCTGA
>NW_018227019.1:2115-2559 GCF_001263595.1 Phalaenopsis equestris
TTTTCACTTCGATCTTAATTTACTTTCAATCTGGCCAATTGATTTGTTAAAATATGTTGAGTTTTACAACTAAAGTGAAGATTACATCCAAGATTCACGGAGGTCAAAGCCCTTGGAAGTTGGATGCAAACAAATAGGAAAATATTACTACTGGGCGTAGAATTGGAGATTTTAGAGTGACAGACTAAATCACCAATTCGGTCCTATCGTTTGGGTGCTGATGTGTAGATGTTAGCCCTCAGGTGAGGGGAACGTGGGAGCTCCGAAGTGAGAGTTGGTATCCTCCCAGCATAGCCTCAGATTCAGTAAACAAGCGTAAGATTAATCATTGTTCTTTATGCCTGGACCAAATGGTAAAGAATAGGTATGCTTCTATTTGACACAATATAAATGGAACTAATTCACTTTATCCATTCACTATAATTTCTTGACAAGGAGAAGGAT
>NW_018227019.1:4132-6044 GCF_001263595.1 Phalaenopsis equestris
AGCTTCTTATGGGCAACTCCCCTCCAACCCCAAAATAATGCCGTCACTTTCATTACACATTAATTCAAAAGGTTTTTCCTAATCAGGTGAGACAATTATCAGAGTAGTGATAAATTTTTCCTTTAAAGTTTCAAAGGCATTAAGAAACTCTTGATTGAAATCAAATTTTGTATCTTTTTCCAGAATTCGAATAAAGGCTTAGTAATTTTTGAAAAATCTTTAATATATCTCCTATAAAATCTAGCATGTCCTAAAAGCTCCTAACTCCTCTTACTGTAGTTTCTTACAGTAGGAGGTGGAGGTTGGTTAGATATAACATGTATTTATTCAGGATCTACTTCCATGTTATTTTCTAAAATTTTATGCCCAAGACAATTCCTCCTACAATCATAAATTGACATTTTAACTAGTTTAATATGAGATTAGTTTTTTCACATCATTCTAAAACTTTTTTCTAAATGATTTAGACATATTTCAAATGAAGTTCCAAATACATAAAAATAATCCATAAAGACTTCAATCCCTTTCACAATTAAATCACTGAAAATTGACATTATACATTTTTAAAATGTTGCAGGTGCATTACAAAATTCAAAGGACATTCATCAAAAAGTAAAATTTTCATAAGGACTGTTGCACTTAATTAGGAGTGTAGTGATCCTGGTAGCTTTACAATTCCATGTGCAATAGGAGATAGAGTTTATGGGAAAACTTTTTTGTGATTTATGTGTAAGCATTAACATTATGTCATTATCAATATCTAAAAGATTGGGATTAGGAGAAATAACCCTACTACTGTAACTCTACAGTTAGCAGATCATTCGATAACATACCCTAAAGGAGTTATAGAAGATGTCCTTGTGAAAGTCGATCAATTTATTTTTCGTGTTGATTTCATTGTGCTAGATATGGAGGAAGATAAAGAGATACCAATCTTTTTGGGGAGACCTTTCCTTGCTACAGGAAGAGAAATTATAGATGTGCAGAAAAAGGAATTAACAATGCGCTTCAATGATCAAACTATTACTTTTAACATTTTAAAATCAATGAAATACCCTGCAAAATGAAAAGATAATGAATGGTATAGGATGGATGTTATAAGATATCTAAGCGAATGCCATTTTAGAACTACTTATGAAGTAAAATCTGAAGAAAAATATTTGGAACACGAGCAAGAAGAGGAATTGAATCAATGTGAAGATCTTTTTAAGGAAAATTCAAACTATGTTGAAGAAAGTTTTGAAGTTTTGGACACGATAGACAAAGATAAATCATTTTGTCCATCTATTGAAAAACCTCTAGAACTAGAGTTGAAGTTACTTCCTGATCATTTAAAATATGTCTTTTTAGGAGATTCCTCTACTTCACTAGCTATAATTTCCTCAAAATTAACAATGGAAGAAGAAGAAAGGTTGATGAAAATTCTAAAAAATTTTAAGAAAGCCTTTGGATGGACAATTGCTGATATTAAAAGAACCAGTCTTTCAATTTGTATGCATAGAATTCATATGGAAGAGAATTGCAAACCCAGAGCTGATCCACAAAGGAGATTGAATCCTATTATGAAAGAAGTTGTAAAGAAAGAAATTTTAAAGTGGTTATATACTGGAATTATCTACCCTATTTCAGATAGTGCATGGGTTAGTCCGATTCATTGCTTTCTTAAGAAAGGAGGAGTATATTTTATTAACATTTTTAATGCAACATTTCAACAAACAAGTTTATACCTACTAGACAAGTTGCACGATGGTGAATATGCATTGATTATATAAAATTAAATTATGCCACTAGGAAAGATTATTTTCCATTACCCTTTCTAAATCAAATGCTGAATCAAATGCTGGATCATAAATACTTTTGTTTTCTAGATTGATATACTGGTTATCACCAAATTTAAATATCTCCTGAGGAT
>NW_018227019.1:6054-6867 GCF_001263595.1 Phalaenopsis equestris
CCTTCCTGAGGATGAAAAGAAAACAATGTTTACCAGTCCTTATGCTACTTTTTCTTTTAGAAGATTCCCTTTGGTTTATGTAATGCCCCTAATACATTTCAAACATGTAAGATGGCAATTTTTTTTTGATATAATTGAAAAAGGGATTGAAGTCTTTATGGATGATTTTTCAGTGTTTGGAACTTCATTTGACTCATGTCTGGAACATTTATCTAAAGTTCTTAAGTGCTGTGAAGAAACAAATTTAGTCCTTAATTAGGAAAATGAAAATTTATGGTAGCAGGAGGAGGTATATTAGGACATAACATATCAAAGAATGTGTGGAAGTAGATCCTGCTAAATTTCAAGTGATCGCTAATTTACCTTATCCAACAAATATAAGAGAAATTAGGTGTGTTTTAGGACATGCTGGATTCTATAGATGATAGAAATTCTGCAGGTGATATATTAAAGTCCTTTCAAAGATTGCTAAGCCTTTATGCCATTTAGTGAAGGAAGATGCAATTTTTACTTTTGATGAGGAATGCCTAAACGCTTTTAAGTTATTAAAAGAAAAACTAAACATTGCACCAATTATAGTTTCACCAAACTGGGAAAAATCTTTTGAATTAATGTGTGATCCTAGTGATTATGCTATTGGAGCTATTTAGGAAAAATATATGATAAAATTTTTAAAGTTATTTACAATGCTAGTAAAACTCTTAATGAAACTCAAATTAATTATACAACAATGAAAAAGAGTTCATTAGCAATAGCATATGCTTTGATAAATGTAGATCATATTTAATTGGAACTTATTATGTAGTGCATACA
>NW_018227020.1:0-9631 GCF_001263595.1 Phalaenopsis equestris
CTCAAAATAAACTCAAATCAAAATAAAACTTCAACCCAAAAAAATGTGGGCTAAAATCTAATTATTTAAAACCCACTAAAAGCTTCCACTCAAAACCCACTAAATTTTCTCTCATAGAGTTGAGCCCACACTTTGGCTTGAAATATCTTGAGATAGGGGCCATTTCAGCTTAAACCAATTGCACCATTGAATTCTTTGTATTTTTTCTACATAATCATCTAGCCACTTCAAATTGAATGAGCTAGAGACCACTTTATTCAAAATTAATTGCACCATTGGATTCCTTATCTCTTTTTTTCCTTAAAATGAGCTAGAGTTTCAATTTTGGGCATAACCTCCATAAGTACCCCTTCCCAAATTGCAATTTCCTTTAAAAAAAATTCAAATTTCCCTCCCATTTTCCATATCTCTTCCCTTCCTCCTACTTATACCCCTCATCCAACCAACTCCACTCTCGTTCCTTCTCATTCCCTCACTTGGCTAAGCACTCCAAGCCTTCTCTCCCCCCCCCCCCCCCCCAAATCCTTCCACACTTTTCTCCTAAGTCTGAGCACTCGATACTCTCTCCATTCCTCTCATCCTCCCCACAATGCCACTTCCCCATCCTCTCTCTCCCATAAATTCTCACACAAAAATTGAAACTCATCTTGAAGAAGGAAGGCATATCAAGGTAAGGCAACGAAAGAATTATCCAAAGAAAATGTATAAACTCTTCACCTCCCTTCATTTCAATAGGTTTTGCGTGATGTAGATAGTAGAATTGTGATGATTATTTTTTTGCTTTCTTTCTTTTTTCTTTTCTTGGTTGAGCCTCTGTTTTACTTTCTCCTCATTTTTCTCTCATGATCAAGCATCCCCCCTCTCTTACTTCACTTCTCTCTCCCTCTTCTCTCACCGAATCAAAACCTCGTGGCCTTCCCTCCCTTTGTCACTGTCCTAAGACAAATTCCCCACACTCCACATTCTTCTCTTTACCCAATACCAAAATTTCCCTCACAAACTTCCCACTCACTTCCTTCCTTGCCTATTACCAATTCCTCACACTCCACACTCTTATCTTTGCCCAGCCTACCCAAAATTCTCAACACAAATTACTCATTTCTTCTTCCTTATAGAACCCAAAACTTTAAACTCCTAACCACAAATTCCCCCTCTCATCCTTCCTAGCCTACCCAAAGTTTCCCACACACAAAACCATCTCTCTTCCTTCCTAACCCTATCCTGAAACTCCACACACAAAGCCCTCAGTATTCCTTCCTAACCCTAACCAAAGACCTCACCCAATCTTTACCACTCTCCCCTTCTCACCCTACTCGATCCCTAAATCATCTACCTCTCTATTTTCTCACCCTCCCCGAGCCTAAAACAAATAATTTCCTTCTTCTCTTACTCAAAATGAGTCTAACACCACAACACACACTTCTCACTCACTTTTCTCATGCTAACTGAAACCTTTACAAACACACATCCGCACCTCCTTCAATTCACACTACACAAAACCTAACATCAACCCATTGAACTTCTCTCTTCCTCTTTCCTACCCAAAAAAAAAAAGAAAAAAAACCTAGCTTCACCTATAAAAAGAGAGAAATACTTATATGGTTGTTTTATTTCATGCAAAATAAATTTTATGTGTTTGTATGTTGGTTTTATTTTTAGTATTTTGAAAATAATTTGATGTAATATATGTATAATTTTGATTTTGAAAATGAAATTTTTTGTTTTAAAAAATGAGGCCAAGCAGCTCTCACATATCAAATTGTTTAAATAATCGAACAAGACATTATAAGTAATACACATCTCTAAAGAAAATAATATCACTTAATAATGGGCTCAATTATTTAAACTAACAAATTTATGATATTGTTTGGTTTGCAAAAATACAAACATATGTTTCCACTATCTAACTCAAAGCTTGGATAAGGTTTAGATTATCTGGGTTACTATTTATCCTATAGGTGCAAGCCCCTATAGTTAATTATATCTTAGAAACCAAAGTCACTTAAGAAAACTCTCGATTAAGATTGTGGTTTCATCTTCAAGAAGTTAAATTTTAGTTTTCACTTATAGAAATATCAAGTTTTAAGGGCTCAATGTGGAATAGTTATTTTGGAATCCAAAAGAGTAAAAAGTATGGGCTGCCATAGATACTGATAAGACGTCAATAACTTCCCAAACTATCATATGGTTTTGCTTCACAGTTTGGAAATGATATTATTTGATTTTTACTCCTACCATTTTATTTTAATCCAGAGCTTACATGCGTGACATAAATCTACGCAGATAAGTTCGAAATCCTAAAAAGAGTTAGGACTTATATCGCGAGACATACATTCATGTGGAAGCTTAAATGATAGTGTGAGGAGCTACATAGTGCTAGAGAAATAACCTCAATATCCTATGGTTTTATGTTGTTTAAGTATATAGAATAGTTTAGTTGAGAATCATCCTTTGCGTCAGGTTTTGGTCTTGATCGTCCTGAAGGTTGACCGCTACTTGATCGTGTCGTTGCCCCATTTTGTTAAAATAGGAGGGACGAGAGAAACCATGCCTCAAATGACCTATCCTAAGTTCTTTGTTGTTATTTGGTTGTTGTGAATGATATTTTGAATTACACTTATTATTGAAGTTATTAAAAGGGTGATTTTATTTTATGTTAAGCAACGCTGATCAAGATCCCACATTTTCGTCATCACAACATCGTTATTGTTTTGAATTTACTTAGTCTAAACAGGTTTTTTAGACTTATGTAGACTAGTGAACTCTTGTTAGCAACAATAGATCATGTCCTCCAAGAAGTCCTTGTAAACTCAAAAGGGTGAATTACTATGATTGTATTATTATTAATATTTTATCTTATATGAATATTGTTAATTGATTTAAAGTTTCAAAAAAATTTATTTAATTGAATGTATTTTGTTACAAAATTTTGAAAGTTTTAAAATTATTTTGTCAAAATGCATTGGTCGTGTGTTGTAGGGTTTCAACCTAAGCATGTGTCCTAGATCAGCTATCCTAGGGTTTCTTATAAAAAGATAATACATTATACATTCAAAGTTTTCCACCTTAAGCCTATGTCCTATATTTGCTATCCAGGGGTCCTTTTCCACATGTAAGGAGTACAATAAATAATAGAATAATAATATTATTGTATTTATAAAAAAAACATGTACAGTTAAATACAGTAAAAGAGAAAGGTTTAGTGTGTACCTGCAACCTCTGATGAATTTCAGGAAATTTGCAATTATATTTTACAGGTGTATAAGTTTTAAACAATTAAATGAAATTTAAATATGAAAATATAATTAAGTGGCACATATATGAAAAATCAGAACTAGGTATAAGAAATTAAGTTAGGATGGACTAAGATTTAGGCTTTTTAGCAATTACAATCCCACGGGCAACCAAAGCATCAATGTGCATATTGACCAATATTGAGTAGAAGCCACCAACAAAACACTGTAGGGATGGGAACCTCTAAATTCCTATCAACTGACTGACAAGTGGACCTATTAAAGGAAGAATCCAAAATCCTTAATCATGTATGTAATGTTTTTTGTATTTAATGTTTTTATATGTAATGTTTTTGGTTTATGATTTTCAACAACCATTATTACAAAGAATGGGTTTTTAAACCATTTAAACTATGGGTTAGAGCTACCAATGACCCAAGAATAAAAAGGGCAACTTTCCACCAGTTATTAGCTATTTCCAGTTCCAACCCTAAACCCTCATGATACCATTAAGTTATGGGGTGTGGTACTATTTTATCACGAATATTATATTATTATCATTGTCCATGTCCTAGATACTTTACAACTTATAGACCGATATGATAATCCATATTAACATTCCAATAATTTAGATATTTCCATCTGCAAAACCAAAAGAATGAAAATGGTGTTTAAGTAATTTTGTAACACAAGCCACCTCAAATTTTAGCTTATAACCAAATCTTTAGGTGTTAAATATGTCTATACATAAGAATTTTATGCTATGTATATGAGTTTTCCAACTTAAAATATTTTCCTATTCTCATGCAATCAAATCCGTCCATTAAGGTTTCAAATGATCAAACTAATTATGCGCTTCACTTTAATAAAGAGCTTGAATTTTATACTAAACCACAATGACATCAAAATTATTATTTAACATCCAAACTTTCATATTTAGTTATACAAAACATATAAAAAATACTACTCTTTCTTTTTAGAAGTTAAATACACCTTTTTTGTGTATAGCTTTATAATACATAAAATGTTATGTACATAAACACCTAAAAAAAAATCATGCGATGTGGAAGATTTACATGCATACCCATAAATTCTATTTTGTTTACCTATCTAGCAACTAAACTTCAACTTATATGTATTTGGCATCTTACCTATGCATGAGAAAGTCTATTTTAACTTTTAAGAATTTGAATGGAAGTAAGCAAATTTTATGTGATTTAAAAGATATAGGTGGTATAAATGAAAAAAAAAGCAAAAGTTTAGGTGCTACATATGTAAAAACAAATAAATTTAGTGGTATGTATATAATCTTTCCATAAAACTTATATAAACAAACAAAACTTATCATAATAATTAAAAGTTATAAATACACCCAACGTCATACCTCATATTTTAGGAATCTATATATATATATATATATTAGAGGTTAAGAAATATCCCCCAAATCAGACGCGGTCACACCGTTGTCATTAATATTATGGTGTGGTCACACCAATTCTGGTTGCTTTTTCCTTAGTTTCTCTCATTCCAAAATACACACACAATTCCATGTAACCTGCAGATCACCAACAAAAAAGCATCCACAAGTGTAAATCCATGATAAATAAAGCAAAATAGTAAGTGAAATGCAACAATAAAGGCAATTTAAATGGAAAATTAACTAATGTCAACACCTCCAAATTTACAACATTACTTTCCTCAAGTAATCTCATAGCTTAGCGGGGCTCCATGAGAAGATATTATGCACTCTTGTATGTTTTTAAAATATTCAACTTATTTATTAAAGTAGAATAAAAGCGTGTAACTCGCATTTTAGGGTCAATTTTTCTTAATCCTTAATAGCTTAGCCTTTTGCTTAATTTCCTTCATACTGAACTTAACAAATCCTAAAAAATCTTAAATTGGAGTTAAAATATTTTTCGCTGGCCTCTGATATTTTAAATCGATTTAAGTCAAACTAGCCATCCAAATCCTACTTAACCTTTCTCTTGAAGATAACAATAGAAGGATATCATTAAAGAATCATGAAAAAGTATTATCTCCTAAGGTTTGTTAAGGCATCTTCCCAGTTTTCCCATTCAATTTCCATGCCAACCTCATGCTTCTTCTTAGGCATTTTCATTTTTTTGACTCTTTATTTTTTTCTTCTTTTTTGTCTTTTTCTTTTTTTATTCTCCAGAGAATTACTATATCTGGTTAGACAACTTTTTTTTCTTTTCTTTTTTAAATATTATGAAGGGCTAGTGTCTCCTAAGCTATCAATCTCAAAAAAATGATTGTTTTTAATGTAACTGCTTCATGTTATCTTTCAAGTAAAAGTTAAGATAACATCAAATTCGTATATTAACAAAATTGGAAAAGAGTTAAAATGTCATTGGTTTGCTATTCAATATTTTAATTAAACATTTTTATTTATCCTAAGATTTTTAATTATAGTTAGAAGTTGTTAAGTTCTAAAATCTCATTATTGCAACACTAAATGTTATCTCCCTTAAATGACATTTACCCCTTTAAAAAAATAAAAATTTTGATAAATAGGCTTAATTAATCAGAATTTCTAGCAGGATTTTGCCAAATTAATATTTAGTCTTCTACTGAGTTATGTGAACTACTATCAGGCACATAAAAAGGTTAACATTTTTTCCTCAAACTTCCTTTTTTGCATAACATATGTAACATGCAATGAAGGTACTAGGTAACAACAAGTAAGTGCATGAAAAGTATATATAGGAGTAGTCACAAAAATCTCAGAAAATGTAATAACAAAAAGTCAACAATGTAGGTATGAAATTGTGTAACAATGCATCATTTAGGGAAGGTAAGAAAACAACACATAGAATCTGGGTTCTCGATAGCTGCCCCATGAACTATTACCAACTACTTCGTAGAGAGACTGGACATAAAAAAGTGACAAAAATATGACACAACAACAAATGAAACAAGAAAAACACCAAAATTAAATTAAATTAAAAAATTACTCACATCAAAGCAAATCATAAGATAACGCTTGGGTTGCCTGCTAAGGTAACACTTGGTTTAACGTCCTCAACTCGAGAAAACTCTAGTGATCAATACTACATTGGATCTATACGATCAAATTGCCATTTCAGTAAACCTTGATCTCTCCTCTCAAATACTAATCGATTAAATTCTTGAATGGTTCTACTCTCTCAAGCTCTTCCAAAGTACACCAATCCATTCTCATGTTCTAGTTGAGGTTTTACAATAACCTCTTATTTCCAATCAAATAATCATTAATACTTACCAGGGGTAGGGTAGGGTTTCCTCCTAATAGGTCTTGGCCTAATATAGGAGTTCCTCCTAAGGTTAGTCTTACAAGCTGGTCCAATTTCCTAATTAGTCCTTGATCCCGAGAAAATATAGTTGCGTAAAATTTATAAAGTTGACTCCGCTTTGCAACGACGCCAAAAACTTGATGTAGTATTTTATGAATAATAACGATAAGCTCCTAAAATTGGGATTCTACGCAAGTATAGGTATTGTATCAAGTAATATAAGTCTTTCTTTTTAAGTCTCAAATATCAATCCCACGGGAAAAATTTAAATTTGAAATAATAAATTAACTAGGAAATTCACAGAAATCAATCAAAATTACTGTCACTAATTTCAAATGTTTAAGATACTATCAAAGCTAAATTATTTACTACTAGCTGAATTTAAAAGTAGGATTCAAAATTAATAACTATTAAACTATTAAACTATGTTTATGTGATGAAGTTTTATAATATGAAAAAGCATCTTTCCCACTACAATGAGTTTTTGGTGAAATGAGATGAGATAAATGGTTTAGATATGTATTGTGTCAGATAGGAGCAATTTTTATTCTCTACCATAATTCAGTGCTATAGAAAATCTTAGGTTTAGTCCCTAAATCTGTGGTTAGGCTAGGAATAGGCTAGGAGGATAATGACTCTCACTCGAGAGCTCCCACTTCCCTTTCCCTGAAGGCTAACTATAACTTTAGTTTTTAAACACTAAGATCAAATTGGAAATTTTTAGTCTGTCACCCTAGAAATCTCCAATTCTACACACAACAAAAATATTTTCTTATTTATTTGCACTTAATTCCATGAACAAAATACTCCTTCATGGACTTAAATGTGATTCTCACTCTATTGTAGAAATTATACTTCATTTTTAGGATCATATGTTTCACAACATATTTTAACAATTCAATTGGTCAGATCAAAAAGTAAATTAGGAGTGGAGTTGAAAAACCATCACAATTTATTTTAAATTTTAACATTGGCACATCCATATTATCTACTCATTTCACCATATCTCAGAGTAGGGAGAAAAATACAGGAATCTGCTCGGACTTCATGAGAAAGATACAATAAAACATAAATTTCATATATAAAAAAAAGTTTATACAGCAATAATAAACAAATAACACTTATCTGAAATTCTTTCTCAAAGCAAATCCTTTGTAGCCTCTCTTAAAAAATGTAGGAAGAAGAAATCTCTCACTTCTCTTCCTCTCCAACACTTCTTAGAGAAGAATCTACACTTAAACTCACCATAAAAACTCAAATCTATATAAAAAATAACTAACTAATGGTGTGGAATGTAGGTGTGTGTAGAGGAAAGCTGAAATGAGTGGAGAAATTTGAAATGTTGCAAACATGGGGGGGGGGGTTCTGATCAAATTTTGACCCTAAATAGAGCCTAGGTCGGTTCTCCAATAGGTGCATCCAAAAGCTCTTCATAAAGTGTCCAAATTTGTTGAATCTTCTAGAAACAGGAGTTCCACCGACACTGGCGTTGTCGGCGTTAGAGGCCGTAATTAAATCCAAAGTTCTTGTCAAATGGCACCATCGGCGCCCAGTCTGGCGCCGTCAGCATTGAATAAATTTTGAACTTCTCCATTTTTTCTCCAAATTTCATCTTTTTGCTTCCTTTTTGCTCGAAGTCCTCAAAATCAATAACCTGCAATAAAACATAAAAATTTGCTTCCATTAAAGTTCAATATCACCAAAAATGAGTATAAAATATGGGTCTAAAAATTCAAATATTTTTTGTGTATCAAAATCTCCCAAACTTAAATGTTACTTGTCCTCAAGCTCAAGTAACTCTTCTACTACATAAAAATATGACTTATGGTAAAAATTTTAACTTCTAGATTTTCATATCTTAGTTCACTAGATAAAATAGCATCACATAAGAAAAATTCTGAAAAACTCTAGTTAATACTAAAGGTATAAGAATATCTAGTAGTCAAGTCTAAGATTTTTGATTCTCTATTCTTTTCAAGGAAAATTACAAATGATTCATATTAAAGTCACTCAGAATATCCATATGAAAAAGAGCTTCATGAAACTTTACTAGTAAATATGCTAATACCGAAATATAAGTTTAGAAAATGTAGCCAAGCCTTCTTCCTTAAGTTGATTCAAGTGAAGCCAATTTTTAATTAGGCATCTCCTCAAGCTTCTCCTCACATCTTTTTTTTTTCTTTTCAGGTTTTTTTTTCTTTTCTTTTCTTTTTCTATTCATGTGAGGATTACTATATCTAGATAGCCTTTAATGGTTTTGAACTTCATTATTCCCTTCTTAAAGTTTAAAACTTTTCACATTTCTTCACTTTATAAATCTATAGCTTTAAAGATTTTTCATAAAGTTATAATCTTTTCTTCTTACATGAATCTCTAAGATTTTTAATACTTCCAAAGTGCAAATTCCTTTACTAAAAATAGAAAAACATAGTCTTATTCTATCATACCAAATAATCTTAATCTCTAAAATTAACCTTTATTATTTAAAAATTTTACTTAAGTTTACTATATATTTAGAAACATAGATACGGTTATCTAAAGTTATCCTCTAATACCAAAGGTCATGTTAAAAAATTTCAAAATATTTTGAAAATACAATTAATTGAGGACAAATAAAATTAAGTTTATTTTCTTTAAAAAAGAACTTCTCTTCCCCCCAAACTTAAATTTTTAAAAGATTTTAAATGAAGAAATTGAAAAATTAAGGGTTAAAGAAAACATTTAATACATAAAGAAGAGACATATCTGTTGAAGGTTCTGATTTGAAACTTAATTTTGAAATATTGCAGGTGCTAATATGAAAAGCTACATAACTTAAAACATTAAATAACACATAATAAATATAAAAATTTGTTGAGAAAGAGTTAGCTACAAATACATCTAATAAAGTACTAAAAACCATCAACAATATTAAAAACAGTCTCATAAATCCACAGTTGACAACACAACATACAACAAAAATAAAGTGTCACAGTCACAAACAAACAAGCTCAACAATAAAGTACAATTAAACATAAAAAATAAACACAAAACTAACTACAGCATCACCAATCAGCGTCTTCTTCTTCTTCTTCTTCCACATCCAAATTCTGCTGCTGATAT
>NW_018227021.1:0-2133 GCF_001263595.1 Phalaenopsis equestris
GACTAGGTTGATTTTTTCACATATCTCCAGAACTTTTTCTAAATTATTAAGACATAACTCAAAAAAAGTCCCAAATACAGAAAAATCATGCATAAACACTTCCATTCCCGCTCTATAAAATTGCTAAAAATTGACATCATGCATCTTTGAAATGTTGCAGGTGCATTGCATAGTCCAAAAGGCATTCTACGAAAAGCAAATGTTCCTAATGGGCTTGTAAACATTATTTTCTCTTTATCCTCCGGAGCAATTAAAATATGGTGATATATGGTATATCCATCTAAAAAGCAAAAGTATTTTTTCCCAGCCAAGCTATCAAACATTTTATCTTGAAAGGGCAAAGCAAAGTAATCTTTTCTGGTGGCCATATTTAGTTTTCTATAGTCAATACAAATTTTCCAACGAGTTACTTGTCTTATTGGTATTAATTTTTTTTGCTCGTTTGCTTCAATGGTCACTCCTCCTTTCTTCAGAACACAGTGAATTGGGCTTACCCAAGCATTTTCTGAAATAGGATATATTATTCCAGCATCTAACCACTTTAAAATATCTTTTTTAGTAACTTCTTTCATTATTGGGTTTAATCTTCTCTGAGGATCCATTTTAGGTTCATATTGTTCATCTAATAAAATTCTGTACATACAAATTGAAGGAATAATTCCTTTAATATCTTCTAAAGTTCATCCAAAAACCTTTTTATACTTTTTCATCATCTCTATCAACTTTTGTTCCTGGATTTCAGTTAACTCAGAAGATATAATAATAGGCAATGTAGATGACTCTACTAAAAATGCATATTTTAAATGGTCAGGTAATATCTTCAATTCAAGTTTAGGTGGTTTAATACTTGGAGGAATAGGATGTTTATTATCATTTTCCAACAAGTCTAAATTTTCAAATTTGTCCTGAATATAATCCAAATCCTTTTCTTTTATCTCCACCTTGTTCATAAAAAAATCTCTTTGCTTTAATTTATCTTCAAACTCAGTCTTAAATTGCTCATTACTCAAATAATTAGTTACTTCCATCCTGAAACATTCATTATATTTTTCAATTGCAGGATATTTTATAGCTTTTACTATATTAAATGTTACTTCTTCATAATTAACTCTCATTATTAATTCTCCTTTTTGCACATCTATCACAACTCTCCGCGTTACAAGAAATGGTCTCCCCAAAATAATAAGAATCTATTTATCTTCCTCCATATCTAATACTATAAAGTCTACAGGGAAAATAAATTTATCCACTTTTACTAATACATCTTCTATAACTCCTTTAGATAAGTTATTGATTGATCAACTAACAGTAGGGAAAATCTCTCTCAAATCTAAACGTTTAAAGATCGATAGAGGCATAAGATTGATACTCGCTCCTAAATCACATAAAGCTTTTCCATAAAAATTTTCACCAATAGCACAAGGTATGGTAAAACTACCAGGATCTTTTAATTTCTTAGGAAGCTTTTTCTGAATAATAGCTCAGGATTTTTTAATTTTTTAGGAATCTTTTTTTGAATAATAGCCCTACACTCTTCACTAAGTGCAACAGTCTCATGATCTGTAAACTTCCTTTACTTGTTTAATACATCCTTCATAAATTTAGCTTAACTTGACATTTATTCCAAAGCTTCAACAAAAGGAATATTTATTGTTAACTTCTTAAGGATTTCCAAAAATTTTGTAAATTGTTTATCTTTATTCTTCTATTTTAGTCTTTGAGGAAACAAAGGTAATGTTTTTTTCTATAGGGCTCTGTGTTTTTTCATTTCTCTGTTGTTTTTTTTTCATTTCTTCCTTTTCTTCATCAACTTCAGTTTCTCTTTGGATCCTTGTTTCAACTTATTTTCCACTTTGTAATTGAATAGTTTTAATTTGCTCTTTATTTTAACCTTTTGGATTAACTTCCAAAGTACTTGGAAGAATTCTAGAAGGTCTATTGCTAAGTGCAATAACAATATGTCCTAATTGATTTTCAATATTTCTAATAGCAGCCCCTTGATTATGTATTTGATTTCCTATAGTCAACATTACTTCTTCCATCGTCAACTTATTTTCCTTAACTTGTGGGTTATGGTTGGAGTTAAATCCCTGAGGAAAATAAGGTAAAAAATTAGGATTTCCTTGATTATTC
>NW_018227022.1:0-777 GCF_001263595.1 Phalaenopsis equestris
CAGGATGTCCTAGACCTCCACTTATCTCACTCCTTTCCGTAGTCAATATATTTTTAAAAATAATTCTCTCTACATTTATAATTCTATTATTCTGAATACAAAAATTCAGAATAACTCTATCTCTAGTTACCTCACTATGGTGATAAGTTGGTAACAAAGTAGAGGAAATAAAATAGTGCCACGCTTTAGAGGTGGCATTTAACATGGAAGCAGAAAAATTTACCCGTTCTCTTTGCTTAATCTTCCAAGTTCCTTTCACATCGGTGAGAAAGTTAATCACATCATTCAGGGGGCCTTCCATTGTACTGAAGGATTCATAATGACAGTTATAAGAGTCTAAGACTTCGTAAAAGGTGTTAATGCGGGTGGCATTAAATTCAAAACGATTCCATCTTCAGAATATATTACGTTGGCGTAGAACTCCTTCACAATTTTTGCATCAGCTTTGTTGGTGGTGTAACAAAAGTTTTCCCGCCTCTGCTCGACAATAACTTGTTCAATCTCTTGTCCCGGGCTCTTAAAAACTCGATCTTGTATACACTTCTTTCCTTTAAATACTGAAGTAAATCTTATTTGAGCCATCACATTGATGAAGCAAGACTCGTCAAACTAAATTTATCTCTTTTGTCGTCGAGCCATTTCAATCTAATCAAATTCCAAAATATACTTTAAATATGCAAATAATGGCTTCCAAAAGTAATTCTAAGAGTTTAAAACTAGATTCCATGAATTTCATCCCAATATTCTCTTTACATTCTCAAAATTTTCAGATCTCCT
>NW_018227023.1:0-1357 GCF_001263595.1 Phalaenopsis equestris
AATATGTATTGTGCCAAATTAGAGCAATTTTAATTGTCTACCCTAACATAATGTTATAGAAAATCATTGGTTAATCCCAAGTTTAGTCTCTAAATCCGTGGCTAGGCTTGGGGGATACTGACTCCCACTTCAGAGCTCCCACTTCCCCTCCCCTGAAGGCTAACTCTCGCTTTAGTTCTGATACGCCTAAAAATGTACCCAGGATACTGGCTTTCACTCCATAGCTCCCAGTTCCCTTCCCTTGAAGGCTAACACACGCTTTAGTTCTTAAAAACTAAAAACAAAATGGGAATTTTAGTCTGTTACCCTAAAATCTCCAATTTTACACCCAACAACGTATATTTCCTTATTTATTTGCCCTTAATTCTATAAAAAAATACTCCTTCATGAAATCAAATGTGGTCCTCAATCTATTGTAGAACTCATACTTCATTTCCCAGATCATATGTTTCATAACACTATTTAACAATTCAATTGGCCAAATCGAAAAGTAAATTAAGTTTGGAGTTAAAAAATCATCACAATTTATTTTATATTTTAATATTGGCACATCCATATTATCTCTTCATTTCACCATATCTCAAAATAGGAAGAAAGATTAAGAAAACTACTCAGACTTAATGAGAAAGTTACAATAAAACACAAATTTCATATTTTTAAGAAATATTATACAACACTAATAAACAAACAACACTTACCTGAAACTCTTTCTCAAAGCAAATCCTTTGTAACCTCTCTTAGGAAATGTAGGAAGAAGAAATCTCTCACTTTTCTCCTTCTTTATCACTATCAGAGAAGAATTCACACTTAATCTCACCACAAAAAATCTAAACCCTTCAAGAGAACTAATGGACTCTTGAATGGTGGTGGAATGAAGATGTAAAAAGTATATGGAGGTGAGGTGTGGCAATAATGAGCTAGGAGGAATGAAGAGGAGTGCCTTTTCTGATCAATTTCAGCCTCAAAGAGATCCTAGAGTCGGTTCTCCCATAGATGAGACCACACAACCCACCCTTTAAAGCGTCCAAATTCGACGAATCTTCTAGAAACAGGGTATGAACCAATATTGCCGTCGTCGGCGTCAGTGGTCCATAATTTAATTTTATCCTCTCTATCAAATAGTACTGTCGACGCTGCTTCTAGCATTATCAGTGCTGAGTAAAATTCATCAGTCGTTCTGTAAGTCTGCACCGTCGGCGCTATTTCTGGCGCCTTTGGTGCTTAGTATTTCTTCAAAAACACCATTTTGACTCCAACTTCCATCCTTTTTGCTTCCTTTTTGCTTCAAGTCCTAAAAATCAACAACCTTCAAGAAAACAAACAAATACCTTCCATTAAAATGTAATATCACCAAAAA
>NW_018227024.1:0-428 GCF_001263595.1 Phalaenopsis equestris
AAAAAAAGAACAAAAAAGACATTCAACTACCTCCTCACAACATAATGGTGAAGGTTCATTTAGTTCACGCACTCGAGATCGAGGCCGGGGACATGGACGAAGAAGAACCGATCCGATTGTTGAAAGAACTAAGCTAATCATAAACATTGGTGATTAAGAAAGTTCCAAAGATGAAATAATAGTGACAAAATAGAAGAAACCTCAGTACAGGATCTCTTTAGAAGATGATGAGAAAAGTGAATATGAGACGATGTACGATCGGATAAACCACTATGTGAACACCTTAAACCTCACTCTGATCCTTCCTCAAAAGGTTGAGAGTTTAGAGGTTAAGGAAGTCCCTTGTGCTGGTTCAAAGCCATTTTGTTGTGCTTCTACTCCTGTAAACTCTGTAAATCATGAAAATTTGGATGATCCTAATGAATTAA
>NW_018227025.1:0-1041 GCF_001263595.1 Phalaenopsis equestris
TTCACCGACAAGATCAACAAGAACCAATACAAACTCCCAAGTCAGTAGACCCAGAAGTACGTGTAGAGTTCTGTGTGCGATTTGTTTCTGCCGGGGAATTAGCAGGTGATTGTCTGGTTGAAATCAAAGGGTAGAGACTCTTGCTGGGGATCGGAGAGTGAATTTTAAGTTATGAAATTTCAAAGATTTACAAAGGATGGGAGTCATAATGTAAGTGTTGACCCCAAGATGGGAATTGAGATTCAAATATCGAATCAAAAAAAGGAGAGTCAGACTATAAAGACCGACCTCGAATGTAATGAGCCAGAAATGTAGGATTGATTCAGAAATGAGTTTTGAAATGTAGGTCAATTCTCAAAAGAAAGTGTCGGAATGTAAGGTCCGACCTCAAATGTAAAGAATCAAAAATTGAGGACTGATTCGGAAGTGAGAATGGAAATGTAGTTCAATTCTCAAAAGAAAGTGTCGGGATGTAAGGTCCGACCTCGACTGTGAAGAATCAGAAATTTAGGACTGATTCGAAAGTGAGAATTGAAATGTAGGTCAATTCTCAAGAGAAAGTGTCAGGATGTAAGGTCCGACCTCGACTGTAATGAATCAGAAATTTAGGACTGATTCGAAAGTGAGAATTGAAATATAGGTCAATTCTCAAAAGAAAGTGTCGGAATGTAAGGTCCGACCTCAAATGTGATGAATCAGAAATTTAGGACTGATTTGGAAGTGAGAATTGAAATGTAGTTCAATTCTTAAAAGAAAGTGTCGGGATGTAAGGTCCAACCTCGACTGTGAAGAATCAGAAATTTAGGACTGATTTGAAAGTGAGAATTGAAATGTAGGTCAATTCTCAAGAGAAAGTGTCGGGATGTAAGGTCCGACCTCGACTGTAATGAATAAAAAATTTAGGACTGATTCAAAAATGACAATTGAAATATAGGTCAATTCTCAAAAGAAAGTGTCGGAATGTAAGGTCCGACCTCGAATATGATGAATCAGAAATTTAGTACTGATTTAAAAATGAGAATTGAAATATAGGTCAATTCT
>NW_018227026.1:0-7996 GCF_001263595.1 Phalaenopsis equestris
ATATATTGCTTGGATAAGCTTGAATTGAAGTACATGACTCATACCTGACATAAAATATGATCATGTTGAGCCAAATACTAGTTTTTAATCCTGCTTATAGTATTTTATTAATATTCTAACAAAATCATATGCAAAATGCATATGCCTCAAGTTATTTTACACTATTCATGTACACTATATTTCATTATCTCTCGGGAAATTAATGGAGGTCTCTGCATTTTTATTTTGGGTTTCTGTTATAGCAATTATAGTATCATAACAATCAAAGGGTTCGGTTCTCAATTTTCGCCCTAGGCAATGTTTGGTAACATGTTATTAATAGAATTAACAATAAATATAATTTAAATCCTGCCAAAAAAAATTTAATTTAAATTCAACATTCCGTTAAATCAAATTTGTGCGTGTTATATCATTTTATTTTCGTGTCCCGTTATTTCCCTCACATAAACAAGACAGATTTATTCCGTCGTCGCCGATGAGCTCCGATGTCGCACATGCAATTCATTAAATCCAGATTTATTGATTTCATATATCCTACCTAGCATAAATATAAGGTGCAACCAAACAACGCCGTATATTAGTATCATTGTGCTAAAAAAATTGAAACAACTAGATAATTTAAAAGCTCTTCAACCCAACTTGGCCACTATTAATTCTACAATGGGTCCCATAAATCAAGGTGTGACAATATATGTGGAGAGCTTTGTTTCATTCTTCTAAAGAGATAAAATGTCATTTCATTCATGCATAAGATCTTCTCCTAAACCAAAGTTCTATTAGTGCATGTACCTATTCATTTCATTAACATTAATACAATTTCACATAGATTGACCAAAATTTCATTGACATGATTATTTTACTCATAGTCCAAAAGGGTTAATATATATCATTCTACCTAGATAATATGGCTACCAAAGCTATTTGTGCCAAATATGTCTTTGGCTAAAATGAGAAAATTATATAGTCTCCATTAAGCATAAAATAAAATCAATAAACAAAATCATCCTGCAGAAATCACATAGAATATTAACATAAGTAGTGCGGTTATTATCTTTTCATTTCGCCTTTACCTACTATGGAATTAAGGGTGTCAATAAATCACTCATTCAAATTTAACTCAAAAAATTTGGATTTGACTTGAATCGATTAATGCGGGTCATGTTTGAGTTAATTTAGAATTGTTCTGAATAACCCAAAGTTGCCCTAATTACTAATTAGGTCTGAGTTAAGTGAATTTGGATCGGGTTAATTGTGTCAAGTTGGCCATATTCATGTTAATTAAATCGTTCTGATAAAAAAAAACATTATAGTCTATCTAATAAATGGGTTAGAAATGTCAAGCTTATTCAAATCAATCAACTTAAATGGATCATGATTGAACCTAACCCATCAATTCGAATTGACACAATTATATAGAACATGAATACAATTTTACTATTCATATATTACCCCCTGTTACAAATTAATAGATAAATACAATTGCATGAGTTAAATTTTATGGCTCAACATGATATCTATTAGAGGATTCAATGCATAATCGGAAAAGCAACATATATGAAGGTCATGTTATTAATTATATTATGCCTTCTGTTAGCGCATACATTCATACTCAAATAAGTACCCCAAGTTATACATTCATACCCAAACAAGTATTCCTAGTTATTGTGCCGCCTATCATTACTCTTTGGTTGACACATTTTGTTATACTCCTGAAATCAAGGGTTCGATCCCGCCTATGTGCGAGATGAAATTCTTAGGCACATGAGATTGGCCAGTAGGCTCGTATAAAAGTCTTTGGCCAATCTTTTTTTTTAAAAAAAAAAGGTACTCCAAGTTATCAATTCATGATAAGTGCAAGATGAAATTCTTAGGCACATGAGATTGACCAGTAGGCTCGTATAAAAAGTCTTTGGCCAATCATTTTGTTTTATAAAAAAAAGGTACTCCAAGTTATCAATTCATGATAATACAAACTCGATGATTGTTTGGATGAGAATATGTACGCCGTGAACATTTGTAATACCCTCACGCAAATGATATAGAATGGTTATCATCAACGAACGTCAATTAGTGAATATTGTTGATTGATGATGAAGGAATGATGATGGCTTATGTCCTTAATCAATTGACATTGGCCATATATCATCAATCAATTATGAGAGGTGATATACTTAACTTTAGATACATTATAACATTGATTAACTAATGTTAGTGTGGTATTAGTGACATTGTGCTGGTCATCTGCTAGGTCTATAGAACCATTCAAAACTCAATATTTATGCACCATTTTTAGTGCTTTTAGTATAGAATATGAAAAATTAAAGATCAAATCATGCTGCCTTCTTATTAATGGTCATTTCAACAAACACTAACACGAAACAATAACAGAACAGCGTACATAACTTACCTTCAAATCTTATTCAATTAAATAGCGCCAAAGATCAAATCATGCTGCCTTCTTATTATTCATTACATAAAAACATAACCATATATAAAATCATATAAATATAAATGATCCTCAGGCAACATTGATGATATTAGTCTATCCAGAACGAACTTTGACCCCACAGTATGGGTCTCCATGCTCCGGCTTTCCTGCACGTCCCTTGCTAATACAGAAACCGTTGCATAAATTACTGCAGCTGGGTGGGGTAACCTCTTTGGAATCAATACTCATGCATAACCTGAAGCAATTACAGTAACATTTATCAGCAGCATCAACGCTTCTCAGGGAAGCAAAGGAGAAAACCAGAGAGATTAGGAGCACTAAGCCGAGCTGCTTGTTATAAGCCATCTTGATCTTTTTTGTTAATTACTTAATTAATCTGCTTAGTGTTGCTTTTTGCGGGAGTTTTAGCCTAGTATTTATATGTTTGTGAAAGGCTGAAGATGGAAATTTGCTGTTAGATATTGGTTGCTGTGAAGATGAAGGGGTTGGAGAGGAAGAAGAGCGGAGAGGAGTTTGGAAGAGTGGAGGGAAGGTTTAATTTGTTATTTGTTTTTTGGTTCCTATTTTTTTGTTGTTTTATGGTTATGGCTGGTGAAAATCTGTTTAGTTTAGCTTCAAATGGTGAGTTTATAACAGTCATTGTTTAGGAATTAGAGGGTGATGTAAAGCATGCAGGTTTATAAGTTGGCCAAACTAAACGGATCTATTTAGTTGGGAACAAGTTTTGGAGAAATGGAGACATGAAGAGAGGGAGTTGTAGTTCAGGAAAGATGATTGGTTGGGGATGTTTTGGATTAAATTTGGGCCATAATGCAAAATATGCTATCTTAACCTACAAAATATTTCCATCTAGTTGTAATTTTTTGTTTTTTTTGTTTTTGGTGTTTTGCTATATAAGACTAGGGAGGGTTACTTGGAACAAATGCTTCTCATTACAACAATGCTTAAGCATAGCAATCAGGTATCTTGAATAAATTCAACTTGGATATTCTGAGTTCATTTTTTTTTATAATATATCGTAGATAACGGCAAAGACCGCCCGTGAATATTGTCCAATCACCATTTTCCTGCTACAACCATTTTCCTATTACTATTGTTCTTCCATCACAATTCTTCGATCGAATGTGTCATTTATAAACCGAAGTCATCCGACCATCATTATCTAATCACTGCATCTAATCGACATTACCTTTCAATTTCACCTACACTACTTCTATCACAATCATGAATGGAACTAGAGTTGAGTCCAAATAGAAGGAAGAGCAAATAGGTATAGTCTCAGCAAATATTATAGATTATTTCTTTTAGGATGGCACTATGAGTTTTACTTTTTTTTTTTTGGATTTTTTCACGCATGTGTGTTGACACGTGTGCATTTGTGTATTATAATAATATTTTTAGGAAAGAAAATTTTTTTAGACTAAAGATTTTAAAAGATTACATTACTAGGATCGATTGTTTTAATTGCAAAACACCTTTCAAATGTAATGAATATCATAATGATTCAAAAGCTATTTCTTATGCAGCGATCAAATGGGGGAAATTATTACGTTTTATAAATCGGGCGTGGTGTGACACGACATGATATGATTCACGCCGTTCTTCGCACTTCCGGACAATAAACGTAAATTTTTTTCAACCACATGCGCCATACTTGGAAAATTCGATACATTTACACAGATAATTGTATTTTCCTTGCAATTCTTAGATTAGACCAAAACAAATTGGGAGGGGTATTTACATTAAAAATTATTTATTTTTCTATTTTAAGTTATTGATTGTGAAAACAAAATTATTATAATTAGTGTATGAGAAAATATGCAAATATCCAAACACCGTCTCATGAACAAAAAAATTTTACATACCGAGTCCAGCTCAGTGTCCAGACTCCAATAAAATCTTGCCAAGTGTATCTGACTCGGTCCACCTAAAAAATGACTAAAAGACTACAATAACACCGCGATCTTATTTGCGTTGTCCTCCGTGTGGAGTTATTCACGCTATTCACGAGTGTTATCGCAGTATTATTGTTGTGTTATTGAAGTTGTTTTGCTAAGGTTATTGGGATGTTACCTCGATGTTATTTGTGTGGTCCTCTGAATGCTCTCATTGGAGTTGATCACCGGTATTATAACAGTGTTATTGTGATAGATATACATGATTTGATCTAGAGCCGGCTTGATTTGGTTTGGTCATGGTTCTATTCAAGTTCAATTTGAGTCGATCATGGTTTATTAGTTGATTCATTGATTTTATTTGTGCCGAAAATCATAGTTCATATTGAAGTAATTGGCATGAAACATTAAGTAAATTTACATGATTTTCGGCATTTTAAGAGCATTTTAACTGCTAAATATGATGAATTTGCAAAATTAGCTTAGCTTACAAGCTGTTTGAAACTTGCTGATATTCATGCATGGATACATACACATGTGTGTGCGATGAAATAAATATGAAACAAATGTATATTTTATTCTTAATTAGTAAATATAGGAAAATTGATCCCTGATCTAATTTTAAATTATTCTGTTTTTTAATAGAAAAAATGTTATTGTTAATTACCCCTTCCAAATGAATAATACGATTACTTTATAATAGGAATTATATGGTTAATTAGTGTGGTGCATCTAACTAGAACTAGACGTTAGAAAATACATCTAGTGTGGATCTCATAGGTTTATTGCTCAGGATTCCTCAAGTTAAATTTTAGGCATTTTGTTATCTTGTAGTGCTAGTGTGTAATATTATCTATATATTTCATATCTTTTCTATTGGTAAGAATGCTAAGATAAATGTGTGGCAAAATCAGGGTGAATGGGTAGACAAATGATTTTGTGAAGAGATTCTAGGAGAAGTGTTCACTGAAAAGTATGTAGTAGAAAATTGACTTGGAGGTATAGATATGCATGGTAAAAGATAACAAAATTACGTCAATGTGATAGGTACATAAAACTATTTTTGAAAAATTAGGAAGAACAATTGATATGCTAAAGCTATATATTGGATTTAATTTGTAAAAAAGATTACATAAATCATCCCTTACAATACTCATTATATATTAATGAAAAATGGGTGTTTTGCTTGAGCCAAAGCCTGACCGAGATAGGATATTCCCCAACGTTTTGGTGATAACTGCATCCAAAAGGCCACAACAATGTTGCTTCTGATTTATTGTTTATATATCCTGTTTCCTGGAAGTTACCAGATAGTTGATATTTGTAAGTACTTAAAAATTAATTGTGACACTGCTTTCAACTATTACATTGATTGGTCTCATTTTCCTGCAGAGAGCTATAAAGGTTCCCTTGCGAAGCTCTACTAGTTCTCCCTATTCTTAGCTGTACTGTTTATGACTAAAATATTTGAGATTTACATACATACCACTCTATTTCTATCTATTTACATATTTAACACCTAAACTTTAATTTTTACATACATGCCACCTTATTCATACATCAGTTTTTGAAGTTAAAATGGTGATATTTTTTATGTGATGAAAGATTTGGGTGATATATCTAACGACTGCTATTATAGTATACTAGTGCACATGTTAAGACCTAATTTTGGATTTGATAAATCTTGCATGTTTATTTTATGCTTATCTTTTTTTAAGAGTTAATTTGATACTCAAATTATTCGATTTTTAGTAGTTTTATTTCATGTTGACTTATAAAAAATTTTGCCAGATTTTAGAGTACACTTCATTTTATTTTGGGCATTATTTTATCCATTTTTATGGGTATCATAAGTACAAAAATAAAAATTATCGTTGGATTTTTCTTTCTTAAGAAATTTGATACATTTTACATAAATAAACTTTCTGTAACAATCCTATGTATGTTTTGCATACTACTCTCATCAATATGTTCTAGACATATTTTTCTGTTTTTTAACTATTTTTTCAAAATTTTTAGAGTTATATATTCCAATATGTAAATAAATTTATATAAAGTTTATATATAAAAGTATAACAAATCAAAAAATTACCATTATATTCATTTTCTTTAAAAAAAATCAAATATTTTATATAAATAGCATAAACCACTTACAGAAAGCATTGCATGCCCTCTTTTCCTCTAACCCATGAGTTATAGAAAGAGAGGAAGAGGATTTCTAGAGATAGAAAGTTGGATTTGGGGGCCATAGAGCCTATTTCGTCCATCAGGTCAATTGGGAAAATTGTATGGCTTTAGATAGGCTACTGTTAACCTACTTCAATTTTCAATTTTGTTATTTATTTCGTAAAATTTTGATATTTTATTTGTTGAAATTTTATACAAACTCAAATCTACGGAGATTTACAAACTTTTCGCCACACAAATTTTTATATGTTGTATAATTAACCGTGCTGGATATATTGACATAAAAATATTTATTTTTGTTGGAATTGAGTTTTATGATTTTTTGTATATTTTGGCACGTGTGTTAACTTGATAAGTTTACTGCAAAATAAGAAGTGTTTTAAATATTATTCTGGAAATTCCATATAAGTGATTTGCAAGTGTGACAAACTCAAATTTACGGAGATTTACAAACTTTTCACCACACAAATTTTTATATGTTGTATAATTAACCGTGCTGGATATATTGACATAAAAATATTTATTTTTGTTGGAATTGAGTTTTATGATTTTTTGTATATTTTGGCACGTGTGTTAACTTGATAAGTTTACTGCAAAATAAGAAGTGTTTTAAATATTATTCTGGAAATTCCATATAAGTGATTTGCAAGTGTGTTTATCGATATATGTAAATTTATTTCTCCCGCAAATTATATTATTACTCGTGTCTACTAGTATGTACCACTTTTATAGCATATAGCAAAATTTAATATAACAAAATTGTTAGTATTTATATGCTATTGTATCATAAATATATCTAAAATTGATAAAAATGATAGAGTTACAGGTGGTTGTGGTTGGTCGGTTATGTGTTATGTGCAATCAATTAAAGTTATACATAATTTTGCACCTATATAATTATTTATTTGTGTGTTTGATACGGCTGAACATGTGTCTACTGGTTTGTACCACTTTTATAGCATATAGCGAAATTTAATATAACAAAATTGTTAGTATTTATATGATATTGTATCATAAATATATCTAAAATTGATAAAAATGATAGAGTTACAGGTGGTTGTGGTTGGTCGGTTATGTGTTATGTGCAATCAATTAAAGTTATACATAATTTTGCACCTATATAATTATTTATTTGTGTGTTTGATACGGCTGAACAGATGTCATGTGGGATATAAGTGGAAGTCAAGTTATGAAGAACATAGAAAAATATATGAACAAGTGGAGATATAAGTAGAAGTGAAGGTATACGTGTAAGTGGAGATATAAAGAGATAAACATAAAATTTTAAAATAATTCAAATAAAGAATTGATATTTGATTTTCATGTTATTTTCCTCACTAATGATATCATGTTGTTTGTACTGCTACTCTGATGTGTCTATTACAATCATAATTTCTTGTACTAATACTATAATAGATATTATACATGATGTTCCTCCATGTTCAATTTAATTTCTTTGAATAAA
>NW_018227027.1:0-364 GCF_001263595.1 Phalaenopsis equestris
CAATTCGTGATATATCACTTGCTCTTAGAGAACCTCGTGGGGTTTCTTTTTCCATTTCAGTAGCAATACTGGTAATAATATCAGATACGTCAGATTCTAATTTGATTCCTTGATCAGGTTTATTAGACTGTATCGGTGATACAACCTTGGGTATCCACATCTTCTTCTTCAACAATGATGATTCAGGACAAGGTGTCCTAGTAGAATTATCAACATGCTGAGAAGAAGTAAGCTCCTCTTTGTGTATACCATATACAGTGTTAGATAAATATATTTGAGAAACTCTTGGATTTTATGGGTCGATGTCCTGTAGTATCAAATCTAATTCTCAAATGGGACCAAACAGAAACACGAGCAGATGTAT
>NW_018227028.1:0-345 GCF_001263595.1 Phalaenopsis equestris
GAAATCCTCACAATTGTTACACACTAATGAAACCTTGCTAACCTCCAGGAACTCTCTAGGCTCTCCAGGCTCTCCCCCGCTTTTCAATTTTCGGCCAAAATGTTTTTTTAAAGTTGTGGATGAGCTTTCCCAAGAGTTGCCTATGCATCCCCTCAAAATTTGGCCTTATCCAAAGCTTGAGTAGGCATAACCGTTGATCTCACCGTCGGTGGTCTTGATGGCGCCATCGGTGGGCTTCTGAAGAATTTTGTCCTGTAGTCTCGGGAAAAACTCGCCGTCGGCGGGGTCGAGGGCGCCGTCGGCGGCCTACTTCAAATCTTCACATTTTGGTCCTTTTCGCTTCAA
>NW_018227028.1:1060-2679 GCF_001263595.1 Phalaenopsis equestris
AACTTCACTTTTCTTTCCCTAAATTTGAAACTCAAAGCATTTCTTTACCTTATAAATATTTCATAGTTTTTACATCATTAAGCCCCAATCTTTTCTTCTCAAATGAATTTCCAGATTCTTAGTACTTCAAAATATAGTTTCCTTTACTTTAAATAGTTGACTATAATCTTATTCTTTTATACTAAACATCTTAAGTCACAAAATTAATTTTCATTACAAAAATAATCCTTTAAATCTACCAAAATATTTAAATAGTCACAAAAATATAGTTACCTGAATTAAATTCACTACATAAAATCATATAAATAATTTTTGAAAATATTGAAATAGAGGACATCTAATAGTTAATCTTTTTCTTCCATCCCCCAAACTTAAATTTTTAAATATGAAATAATATAGGTGAAAAGAAAAAACTATAAATATAAATCATACCTCAGTATTGTAGGCATTTTTATCATTCTGAAATTTCTGCAGGCCTTCTCAAATTTTTACTTCACCTGGTCTATAATATTAGGAGCTTTCTACACATATAAATCATTAGAGGAATTTCTGGGTAATGAAATTTTGAAATAAGTATAAAACTAAAACAAGCACAACATTTCCTAACACAATCACAATACTAAACAATTAAAACTTAAAAATGCAAAATGAAAATCACATTACAATCCACAATTCTACTTAATATCTATTGAACTACACATGCACATTTAACTACCAAATTAACTTTATAACAAGTTCCAAGTACACAACAATAAATAAAAATGAAAGTCCAAATACATAAACATCCATTTCTATTACAAAAGATTACATAAAATAAAAGTACAAACATAAGTACATAAATTTCAGTCTATATCAAAGTCTTAAGCTATATCTTCATCGCCTTGATCAGTAGGTGGATTGGGTTGATACTGAGTATATCGGGGGCATTCAAGAAACGTAACATCAGACTCTCCTCTGTAGTGTCGGGCCTGAGCTTCATAATAGGCTACCTCAAAATTTGAATGCCTCTGCAGGTACTCACTATCATAATTGTGTCGGCATTCTAAACCTCCAATCCTTTCACTTATCAATTCTATGCTCTTCCGCTGCAAGGTCAACTCATTCATCAAATCAGAGAGGGTAGGGGAACTAGAAGAGGGAAGGTCATAACTTGTAGAAGGGACATCTCTACTAGTAGAAGGTTCTTGATATGTACTCCCAGTTCTCCATTTCTCATGAGATTCATCATCTCCAAATTCTACTCCAGAAAGTTTGCAAATTGTATAAATAAGTCCAGGATGTCCTAGACCTCCACTAGTCTCACTCATTGCCGTAGTTAATATATTTTTAAGAATTATTGTCCCCACATTTATAGTTCTACTATTCTGAATATAGAAATTCAGAATAGCTCTATCTCTAGTTACCTCACTATGGTGATAGGTCGGTAACAGAGTAGAGGAAATGAAATAGTGCCACGTCTTAGAGGTGGCATTCAGTATAGAAGCAGAAAAGTTTACCCGTTCTCATTGCTTTATCATCCATGTTCCTTTCCCATCAGTGATAAAGTTGATCACATCATTGAGGGGGCCTTCCATCTTACTAAATGATTCATATTGGCAGTTGTAAGAGTCTGGGACTTC
>NW_018227029.1:0-1693 GCF_001263595.1 Phalaenopsis equestris
ACGGGATTTCAATTTCGATGACCGATAGCTTCTTAGGGGCAAACCCCACACCAAAAACAGTGCCGACAAGGATTGAATAATCCCTCGACGACAATTGAAGAGATGATAGTGTGGCGAAGATGGGAAGTGCTGTGCTATACAACTGCCACTATTCATCATCCCCTTCCTCTTAAAAACACAATTTTGACCTAGGGCTTGAGAGATCTTAGATTTGGGATGATTTCAGGGCTTTTTGAAATCGGATTTGATCATCTCTAGGTAAGAGCTTCACTCCAAGCTAAAAATATTTGATTTTCGCTCTAGATTTCTTCCACATTGAGGATATTCAAAAATTTTGAGAATGTGAAGAAAATATTGGGAAGAAATTCATGGAATTTAGTGTTGAACTCTTAAAATTACTTTTGGAAGCCATTATTTGCATATTTGAAGTATATTTTGGAATTTTTCTATGATTGTGATTAGATTGAAATGACTCCACGACAAAAGAGACGACTTGAGTTTGACGAGTCTCGCTTCGTCAATGCAAAGGCTCAATCAAGATTTACTTCTATTTTTGAAGGAAAGAAATGTATACAAGATCGAGTTCTTGAAAGTTTGGGAGGAGAAATTGAACGAGTTATTGCCGAGCGGAGGTGGGAAAACTTTTGTTACACCACCAATAAAGCTACTGCAAATATTGTGAAGGAATTCTATGCCAACGTATTCTATTATGAAGATGGAATCGTTCAAGTGCGGGGATTTCCTATTGAATTTAATGCCGCCCGTATTAACACCTTTTACAAAGTCCCAGACTCTTATAACTGCCATTATGAATCCTTCAGTACTATGGAAGATCCCCTGCATGATGTGATCAACTTTGTCACTGATGGGAAAGGAACATGGAAGATTAAGCAACGAGAACGGGTAAATTTTTTTGCTTTCATATTGAATGCCACCTCTAAGGCATGGCACTATTTTATTTTCTCTACTCTGTTACCGACCTATCACCGTAGTGAGGTAACTAGAGATAGAGTTATTCTGAATTTCTATATTCAGAATAATAGATTTATAAATGAAAGGATTGGAGGTTTAGGACGTCGACATGATTACGATAGTGAGTACCTTCAAAGGCATTCAAATTTTGAGATAGCTTACTATGAAGCTCAGGCCCGACACTACAGAGGTAAGTCTGATGTTACTTTTCTTGAATGCCCCCGATATACTCAATATCAGCCCATGAAGCTCAAGCCTGATACTACAAAGGTGAGCCTGATGTTACTTTTCCTGAGTGCCCTCGATATACTCCGTATCAACCCAACCGATATACTCAATAAGGAGACGAAGACATAGTTTAGGATTTTGATATCTTATGTAATTCTACTTTTATTTTTGTGATCTTTTGTAATAAAAATAGATGTTTATGTGTATTTGAATTTTCATTTTTATTGTTAAGTTGAACTTGGATAATTTTTAATTTTTGTTATAAAGTTAGTGTGGTAGTTAAATTTGCATGTGTAGTATAATAGATGTTGAGTAGTATTTTGTGGATTGTAATTTAATGTGATTTTTATTTTTGCATTTTAATTGTAATTGTTTTGTTTGGTATTGTAGATGTGTTAGGAAATATTATGTATGTTTAATGTTTTAGTTTTGTACTTATTTCAATGTACTTATTTCAAAATATTTCTCTAATGATTTATATGTGTAGAAAGCT
>NW_018227029.1:2202-2832 GCF_001263595.1 Phalaenopsis equestris
TAAAAGCTATGAAATATTTATAAGGTAAGGGAATGCTTTAAGTTTCAAATTTAAGAAAAGAAAGGTGATGTTAAAAATTATTAAAGGCTATCCATATATAGTAATCCTCACTTAAAAAATGAAAAAGAAAGGATTGAAAACAATCCAAATGAAAAAAAGAGAGAAAATAAAGAAAGAAAAAAATATGAAAGTGAGGAGAAGCTTGAGGATATGCCTAATAAAAAATTTGCTTCACTGGACCTACCTAAAGGGAAAACCTAAATACATTCCTGAACTTATATTTATGGATTAGATCTTTTACTAATAGTGTTCCCATGAAATTCATATCCTTTGAATTTTGTAAGTGACTTAATATTGCAATACATAGTCATTCTTGAAATGAATAGAAGACTAAAACTCTTAAACTTGATGACTAGATAATCTGGTAGCTATAGAGTTAATTTAATTACTTGAGTGTTTTCTAGTGTTTTCTAAAAATCTCACTATGATATGTATCTAAATCAAACTTATAGTATTTCTGAATTAAAACTTTACTACAATTGATCATAACTTTTATGTAGTACTAAAATTACTTGAGGACAAGTAATAGTTAAGTTTGGGGGATTTTGACCAAAGGAAAATATGTTGAGA
>NW_018227029.1:3071-3283 GCF_001263595.1 Phalaenopsis equestris
CCGGCGGCGAGATTGGCGGTTATGTCCAATCAGGCCTTGGATGAGGATAAATTTTGGAGGGGTGCTTAGGCATCTCTTAGGAAAGCTCATCCACAACTTTAAGAGAAGAATTTGGCCAAAAATTTAGGAGAGCCTGAAGAGCCTGGAGGTCCTGGAGGTTAGAAAGGTCCTGAAGGTTGAGGGAGACTCAAAATTGAAGTGTGAAAAAAGTG
>NW_018227029.1:6949-7669 GCF_001263595.1 Phalaenopsis equestris
TCCCAAAAATATGTTTTCGCATCATGAATGAATTTTCTTTTGTTGTTGCAGTGTCAGCATAGGTGGCAAAATATCACTTACAATATAGTTAACAATATCAGCATACCATGGTATTTTCCACTCATTAATATTATAAAGTTGTTCATCAGGGAAACTGTCTGTAATTTCATTGTTGGTGTTAGATAATTCATGATTTTCTAGTCTCGACAATTGATCAGCTATTTGATTATCAATTCCTTTCCAATCAATAACCACAAGATCAAATTTTTGCATTAAAAGAATTTCTGCATTAAAAGTATCCATCTAAGTAACCTTAGTTTGGCATCCTTTTTTTGCATTAGATATTTAATAGCAGAGTGATCAGTAAGCACAACACATTTAACATTTAGCTCCAATATTTAGCTCCAATTAAATATGATCTAAAATTGTCTAAAGCATACACAATGGTCAGTAACCATTTTTCAGTAACAGTATAGTTAATTTGTGCTTCATTAAGAGTTTTACTAGCATAATATATAACTTTAAAAATCGCTTCATACCTTTGTCCAAGCACAACTCCAATAGCATAATCACTAGCATCACACATCAGTTCAAATGGTTTCTCCCATTTAGGTGAAACTATAATAGGTGCTGTGATTAATTTTTCATTTAACAACTCAAAGACATTTAAACTCTTTTCAGTAAATCAAATTTCTTATCATTTTCTAGAAGTTGGCATAG
>NW_018227030.1:0-272 GCF_001263595.1 Phalaenopsis equestris
GTGGTAAATGGTTTGTGGGGCAGGGGGGAGAGAACGAGCCCCCAGCTCCTGACTAGCAGTAACAACATTTTGATTCTGAAGAGATGGTAAGCACGTCTCTTCAACACCTGATGCATCCTGGGGTTGTGGAGCTTCAATACTATCCTGATTATGGGACCCAAGTAAACTATCTGCCAATATATCAATCAGAAGAACAGAGACAGTATTGTCTCCGGTAGTGGGGGGCTCCGGTAGTGTGAGGGGGAGGTGGCATCGTGTCAACCGGTGTTTCA
>NW_018227031.1:0-854 GCF_001263595.1 Phalaenopsis equestris
GAGCCTCACCCTCAACTCTTGTGTTCATCCTTTGGCATAGATATAGGATTTGAGGTAAAAGTACTCTTTCATCTAAACTATGAAAATTATCGGGTTAGTTTGACTTCATCTTTTTAAAACTAAATTTTTTTTAAAAACGTCCTTCCAAAGCGGGCAACGGGATTTCAATTCTGATGACCGACAGCTTCTTACGGGCAAACTCTACACCAAAGATAGTGCCGACAGCTTTTGGCGACTCCGCTGGGGAATAGCTTCTCTCTCCATTTAAATCAAGAAAAAAAATATATCTTCATACATCGGTAATGTGTCCATGTTCCTCTTGGACCAGATTACCTTTCTTCTGTTGGCATACTTCGCCCATTTCTGGCTTGGGAAAGTATGGTCAACTCTTTTGACCTTCGGGATTATCTGTTCAACCATCCTGGGACAGAGTGATTCGGAAGGCCATTAAGGACATTCTGATCTTTATATGGGGTCGGACCCGCAATAACTGTGTAAGTGGACTAGTTCTACCTGGGCGTTGTGTGAAGTGGGTCCCGCACTGGGTCCTAAAATATTTCAATTTTGCAAATTAAACTAATACTACATAAATTTTGAAAGTTTTGAAATTTTTATTAATCTGGACTTTAGACTTCCCTTTGTTAGTTTTAGTGTTTGCGCTAAAACTACAACACTTTGGCCATATAACTAACCCCAGCACTTTCATTTGCAAAGTTGCTCCAATGACTTACCCGACGCTTACATTCACCTGCAACCTCCCAACAAGCCGTGAGGCCCGCAATGTTGCTACTACCATTAAGTTTGGAATAGGATTTGAATAACTTGAGGTCACCCTCGGGAAGGCTCCTTTTGTT
>NW_018227032.1:0-214 GCF_001263595.1 Phalaenopsis equestris
CAATTACAAAATCAAGGAAGTGCTATTAAGAATATAGAAAATCAATTGGGACATATCGCTACTACCCTTAATAACCGAACAATAGGAACTTTTCCTAGTACTGTGGAACCAAATCCTAAAGATCAAGGAAAAGAACAAATCAAAGGGATACAATTATGAAGTGGAAAAAAATTGGAAATAAGAGTGCAAAAAGAAACAGAAACAGAAAAAGAGA
>NW_018227033.1:0-876 GCF_001263595.1 Phalaenopsis equestris
CCCAAATGTCCCTCAATTTCAATTCTAAACTCAAACTCAACTTTCATATGTCCAAGCTAAACCAAATCTAAGCTTAATTGGAGCATGCTTTAAGGCCAATTTTGATCTAAGTCAAGCCCCCAATTTTGGCCCTATGACTTAATCCTACCAAATTGAACCCCATGGCCTACTCAATTTGCCACAATTTATGTTGAAAACTCTTCATAACAATCCTACACATCAAAATTGACCTTGAATTGGCCTTGTTGAAGCCTCAATTTAATTCAATTTTAACCCAAGTCCAAAAATCCTCAAATTTGCCCTAAATTGGTTGTGTCCCTAAATTCCACCAAATAGATTGCCCTAACCCCAAAATTGACACCCAATTTGTGTTGAAAACTCTTCATGATGTTCCTATAGACCATTTTAAGCAATCAATTTGGATTTAGCCTAACCTTTGCCCAACCTAGACCCAAGTCTAGCCCAACATGCCCAAATTGACCAAAATCCCAAAATCCTTCAAAATGAACCCCCAATTGAACTCAAAATCAATTCAACTCTTCACCAAAAATCTTCATTACAATTTTGTACACAATGTTGATCAACTAATTGGGCTCAAAGTTATGGCTAGCCTAACTCAAACCCAACCTTTGGCCATTTAAACCCACATTGAACCCATGCACCAAAATTGACTTATCCATGTCAAATTGACCAAGGCAAGATTTCTAGAGCCAACTTTTGGGTCCTAGTAACCAAGCTAGACCCACTTAACCCACCCTAGATGAGCCATGGACCAAAGGTCCCCTAAATCAAGGGATTTGTTTCCTAAATTGCTTAAGCTAAAGATATCTTTACCAAAACCTATCACCAGCCCAAATTAAGTGTTGTGACAGATTC
>NW_018227033.1:886-1241 GCF_001263595.1 Phalaenopsis equestris
CGGCCATTACCGGCAAGCCTAGCCGCCAGAGTACTTCAAAACTGAGAGCTACCACACTTAAATCCTCACCCAATTGACCCATCTAAGCTGTCTCACTCCCACTGGCCAATTGAACCGCTTAGCTCACCACCTCAGCAAGCTTTTGCACCCAAAGTCAGGCCCTGAGCTCCCGTCTCTGGCCATGGCTATAAAATGGCCTCTTCACGACCAAAGTTTGGGTGCTGAAATTTTCTCAAGGAGTCCCTGCCCAATTGCTCCCACAGTCACCTTGATACCTCCTCAGTGCAATCTAATCACTTCCCTGCCCTAATTTCCCTTGCTGGAGCTCAATTTCAGAGCTCAAATCCTTGCCTAA
>NW_018227034.1:0-1263 GCF_001263595.1 Phalaenopsis equestris
GATCATGCCAAATTTTCATCTTTTTTGTATAAATTTTTGCAATATCATAGGATTCATTTCGAAGTTCCTTGAGCTCATTTAATTGCAACAATCGCTTCTCACTAGCATCTTTCAAATTATATTTAAATTCTTTAATTATCTAATAAGCTTTATGCTCAAGTTTTACTGGTCAATGACACACCTTTCCAATATATGAGCCTATACAGTGACATTCTTATAAGAGTTTTATATGCAGTTCTATAGTCTCATAATGCATAATTAAGCCTAACAAACCAATCCTTTCTATTAGGATTAATATTTTTTTCAATATTCTTATAATTTCACGATTGAAAACTTATGCTAGACTATTGGTCTGAGGATGATAAGCTCTAAAAATTCTATGTTTAATTCCATATTTTTCAATTAATGTTTCTAATCTTTTATTCTTAAAATGACTTTCGTCATCTGTGAAGATTACTCTTGGCATTCCAATTCTATGAAAAAAAAAATTTCTTTAAAAATTTCGCAACACCTTGAGCATCACAGCAGGGTAAAGCAACTACTTCAATCCATTTAGAAGCATAATCTATAGCACTTAAAATATATATGTTACCCGAAGATGGTGTAAATGGTCCCATAAAATCTAAACCCTACACATAAAAAATAACAACTTATAAAATAAAATTTAGGGGAATTTTGTTTATTTTGGAAACATTTCCCACACGCTAACATCGATCACATATTTTTACATAAACATTAACACCTTAAATAAAGTTGGCTAAGAAAATCCAGATTGTAAGTTCTTAAATGCAATTCTATTGACTCCACAAAATTCAGAATCATGACACTTTTTAATAATTTCTTCGGTTTCTTCAATATATACACATCTCCGAATAACTTGATCATACATTTCTTATATAAATTCGGGTCATCCAAAAAGGAAGATTTAGTTTTATATATGAATTTCTTTCATTGTGGGTATGTTAATCTGATAAGTACAATATCACTTACTATAAAATTAACAATTTTGACATACTGAGGAACAAACAACTCAGATATAGCGTATAATTGTTCATCAAGAAAATATTCATTTATTTCATTTTCAAAATTACTAAAATTTTTCTGCTCTAGCCTTAATAAATGATCAACAATATGATTATCAGATCTCCTCTATCAATTACCTTAAAATCAAATTCTTATTACAAAAGGAAATATCTAATAAGTCCTGATTCACCATCCTTCTTATGCATAAGATATTTAATCACAGAATGATCTGTATGAACT
>NW_018227035.1:0-1341 GCF_001263595.1 Phalaenopsis equestris
TGAAATTTGGGGTGTTAACCAATATTGGGGCTAATCTTGGGAATTCTGGATTTATTGGGATTTTTTTTAGGAATTTTTGGAATTTTTTGGATTTTTGGGCCATGGAGGGGTATTTTGGTAATTTGACCATTTGGCCATTTTTGGAAATTTTTTGTCAGTTTTGACAAATTTGGATATATTCAAAGTGTTTGGAATGAATTTTGATCAGTTTTGGGTATTTTGGCAAAATTTGGGAATTTTGGCCAAATTTGGGTCCCAAGGGCAGTTAGGTAATTTGGAGGTGCCTAGGGGCAAAAGACCAAGTTGGGCATTTCAAGTGCAATTGGGTAGAGAACCATTCTAAATGTGTCATGGACCAATGAAATCTCCATTTTTGGTTCGCTTGTATTGGTCTTAGCTAGGGTATTGTGAGGGTATTGTGAGGGTATGGTGAGGGTATGGTGTACCTTAGCTCCAAATCAACATTCAGGGTCAATCCTAAGGTCAAGTAGCTCTATAGGAACTCTCCTTGAGGTTCCCTCATAATGATCTTACCTACTAAGTGCTAGAGGTTAGGACCAATATGTGGAACTTCAAGTTGAGTAAAGAGAAGAGTTTTGAGTTTCTAATGGTGAGGGTACCTTTTCTAGTTTTCTAAGACTAGTCAGTAGGAAAGTCCTATGGCTAGACCTAGGCTACTAAAGAAATTTCTAGACCTCAACCAAAAGTGAGTTCAACATGTTGTAGAACATTTAGAGGACCAAGCCTTCTGCTTCTTCTAAAGCAGTCACAACTCCAATAAGTTTCAATGAATCAGTGCATATTAAGGAACTGCAGGACCACTGCAATAATGGTCCTGTCCCCCTCTATGTGGTTGATTGCAATGATAATTTGCACCAGATTAATGCCCTTCACAGAGAATTAGAAGAGGGATGGCAGTTGTAGAAATCCAGGATAAAAAAGAAACAAACTACTTTTGATCCACAAGGAGGTACTATTGTCATAGAAGCTGGGAGCTCTAACTCCTCTAAAATGGATTCCCTTACCAGACTTAGAAGGGTAAGATCCAAACAATGTCATCATGATTAATTTACTTTGCTGGAACATTAGAGGAGCGGCTCACCCACTCTCCTTAAAAAGTGTCTGCACTATTTTTGGTGTGGGGTTTGCCCGTAAGAAGCTGTCGGTCATCAGAATTGAAATCCCGTTGCCTGCTTCGGAAGGACATTTAAAAAAAAAAAATTTATTTTGAAAAAGATGAATTCAAACTGACCCCATAATTTTCATAGTTTAGATGAAAGAGCGTTTTCCCTCAACTCCTGTATCTATCTCAAAGGATGAATACAAGAATTGAAGGGTGAG
>NW_018227035.1:5578-5934 GCF_001263595.1 Phalaenopsis equestris
TTTTATAGAAATTGGCCAATGGGGAGCTTAGCTGGCCAATTGAGAGCTTAGCCCCACTGCTTAGCTGTCAAGCAGAGGGGTCCTCAGCTCAATTTGAGCTGAGGTGGCCTCTTGGCATGAATTTGGGTTTTAACCACGTGGGGCTCATGGTTTTGGGTTTTTGGCTTGGGTTAAGGTAGCTAACCAAGGTTTGGACCATGGTTAAAGCTTATGACGCTTAGTAAAAATTGCACCATAGGGTATGGACATGTGTTAGGGCAAGTACATTGATTTAACCTTCTTATTATCTCTTTAAAAGTGTTTTCTCAAAAAATTACCCAAGGGATAAATATCAAGGTTAACCATGGGTTGATGGC
>NW_018227036.1:0-321 GCF_001263595.1 Phalaenopsis equestris
TAGGAGAGTCCTGTAGCATAAATAAGATATGGGCAGGAGTTCCGAGTCGTTAGCACGGGAACCACGTGGACTGGACCAGGAGCAGATGCTCGTGCCCCGTATCTTAATTCTGCATTTTTATATTGATGTATAGAATTAGGACCGGGCATGTATATGCGGAGTCCGGCCGCCCTTTTCTTTTCTGGGATATGGGATTTGTTGCCGACCCAACGACACCAGCCTGTTTATTATTTTGGTTTGACTTGCTTTGCTTTATTCTTTGCACCATGTTGCATGTCTGTACTTACATGTGTTTTTCCTTGTTTTCTTTCTGTGTTTTAT
>NW_018227037.1:0-2197 GCF_001263595.1 Phalaenopsis equestris
ATATTTAAGGTTCGCATCAAAATTTTAAAAGCAGTTTTACTGGCATTGGAAAAGAGGATAACGTCGTCAGCGTAAGCAAGGTGGCTAACCATCAGCTTAGATTTATGCATAAATTGAGTGTGAGGGTGTAACAGCTGCAATTGATTCATAAGGCGAGAAAGATAATCAAAAGCAAGGATGAAAATCATAGGTGAGAGAGGGTCACCTTGTTTAATACCCCTGAAGGAGGGGAAAAAACCAAAGGATTTCCCATTAACCAGAACACTCTAATGATTTAGTTCAAGCCATCTTTTGATGATAGAACAAAAGTTTGTCCCGAAGAATACTCAAAATAAATTCCCAGTTAATGGTATCAAAACCTTTCTTGATATCAAGCTTAATCACCACATTCCCACCTCTACACTTTTTATCAAGATCCTCGATAATTTCTTGAGCAAGGAGGATATTATCTGATATTTCCCTACCTTGAATGAAAGCAGACTGGTGTGGGGAGATAATTTTGGATAAATGAGGTTGAAGCCGAGCAACAATAATCTTACTAATCACCTTGGAGAGGACAGAAGTTAGAGAGATGGGGCGGAAGTTATCCAAACAGATTTTATCATTGCCTTTAGGGATAAGCACAATTAAAAAACAAGTGAAATATTTTTCCGGATTTTCCCCCAAAAAGTAGCATTGAATGGCATTCATCACCTCTTTCTTAATGATATCCCAACATTTAATATAAAAGGCGGATGTGAAAGCATCAGTCCCAGGAGCCTTATTAGGATTAATACTCTTAAGTGCAACAAGGACTTCATCTTCAATAGGAACATCAGACAGAGAGAGAGTGAGACATAATCTCTTTCCTCATTGAAGACATCCCCATCAACAGACAAAACCAAAGCCTGAAGCTGGAATAAGTTTGTGAAATGTTGGACCGCGTTGTTACGAATACCATCAGGATAAGTAAGCATATCACAATCGGATGATTTAATCTTGAGGATAATATTCAAATTATGTCTATGTTTAATAGAGGCATGAAAAAAAGGAAGTGTTTCTATCCTCGCAAGCAAAATAAGTGTCATTAGCTTTTTGTTTAAGGAGACCTTCCTCTAAATCAATAGCTTCAAGAAGGGAAGCATGAGCCTGAGCCATATCGCTAGCCCATTGAGGAGTGCAACAATCTTCAGCTTATAGCAAATCAACCTTAGACTGTGCATCAAGAACTTTAGTGTGAACATTCCTAAAAATATTATAGTTCCAATCCCTCAAATGCAAAGCAACTTTTTTATGAAGTTTCCATAAAATGAAACAAGGATTTCCCACATTATCAGTAATCCAAACCTATTTAATAAGATTCAGGAAAGTATCATGAGAAGCCCAAATATTAAGGAACTTAAATTTATATCTATGAGAGTATTTTAGAAAGGAGAGCGTAAGTAAGATAGGGCTATGGTCAGAAGCAGCAGAGTTCAAGTGTTGGACTTTAGATATGGGGAAATAATTGAAAAATTTTTTATTAGCAAAAAAACAATCCAATCTTTGAGATAAAAGGCCGCGACACCAAGTATAAGGGGAACCAGAGTAACCCATATCATGCAACCCAGCATCCACGAACTTATCACAAAACCGATTTATGAGGGATTGGTCGCATCCCCTGCCACCTCTCTTCTCAGAGGGCCTCATTATCATATTAAAATCGCCTCCAACAAACTAGTTCTCCTTGATCCCCTCACCCATAAGCACAAGCTTATCCCAAAGAAGCAATTTATCAGGTAAAAGGCAGCTTAGAGTAGACAAAAGTGGCCCACCCTTAAAAGCTATCCATCTTAAAATTAGTAAGCACAAACTGATCGTCATCCTCAACTATCATCAAATTGACTTTAGGCTTCCAGAAGATCCAGATTTAATTATTTTTGTTATAATAGTGATTGTAATTAGATAATTTTCTAAAAAATTTATCCCGATTCATAGAAACTAACGGCTCTAATAGAGCAAAAATAAAAAGTTTATGAATCCTGCATAAATGTTTGAGTATATTAAGGGAGCTAGGGTCTGCCACTCCCCTAATATTTCAAACCAAAATATTAAACATGGTGTCTCGAGCTTGCTTCTCTAGAGGATCTAGGAAGGGTGTTGAATTGTTCGCCATCAGAATGATGCATTCCACCACGAATAATGTTTTCACTATCAAGATGCTTTCACTATCAAGATG
>NW_018227037.1:2286-9944 GCF_001263595.1 Phalaenopsis equestris
CAAAATAGCCTCAATAGGCATTTCATTATCATCCGCAGAAAATAAGCAAACATTACCTGCTTTACCTTCAGAAGAAGAAACCTCACTTAATCTATTGACCTACATATCCTTAAAATTACTCCCATTTATGAGAATAACATCAGTTTTGGCAACGATAATATTGGCACAAGCAATATTGGCACAATTGATGACATATGTATCATTACCTAAAGTGACATCAGTTACCGTTAAAGGAGCAACATTATCAGTAATACCCAAAGCAACATTAGAGCAATGTAATCAGTAGTGGTAATAACAATGTCACTAATGAAAACATTAGTGTTAACCTCAGTGGCAACAACATCATGTAGAGCAATCGTGGGGACATTAGTCTCACTATTAGCATTAACAAAAGTGTTACTGGTACCCTGTGTAGCAAGCATTGATAAAATCTGTGTATTCATGTCAGAATGGAGAGTGCAAGGATTTTTAGAAATTTCAGTCCTTAGGTGTTCAGTATTCGACTGTGGAGCATTGCGAGATCGTTCAGCTCTTTGTTTTAAATGTGGATATAAACGATAACAATTGGCATTAATATGGCCAAACATATGGCAATGTGTGCAGTAAGGTGAGTGTCTTACGATCTTAACTTTCTGTCAGTAGCCCTTATGTTCGGAACCAATCCAGATTTCATCCGAGAAAGGTAAAGTAATGTCCTGTTCTACTAGAACTCTAGCCTCGGAAGGCCTCGTAAACAAGTAAGTGGGACAATCTAATTTTAAAGGTGTGCCATATGCCGCGGCTAAGGAAAACAATACCTCGTGATTTAAAAGATGAAGTTTTAAGCCAGGGAATTTTAACCAAACCAGAATAATAGGAGGTTCCGATTTAGGGTCAAATTCAATATTCCATTTCAAAAATTTCATAGAAATACCATCAAATTTAAGAACTCAACGTGAAAATAAACGAGTATAATCTTCGTCATTTGATAACTGGATAAGTATGTGTCTCCCGTCAAGAGGGCCAAATTTCCACATTCCAGTTAGCTTCAAAGATTCAAACTTCTTTCTAACAACCTCAAACTTAGGTAATCCAAAGACAAATTTCCCAACTAATACATGCGACAAGATGAAGCTAGAGCAGTAGATTCAGCATCAGATACAAACATAGCAAGTTTCCCATCTTTTTCCCCTAATTTTTGGATATAATTATAATCACCACCAAAATGTAAAGCCTGAAGATACAAAGGTGGGAAAAGACCCGAGGAACTAGAAACAGAGCCACCATTACCCTTAAGAGCATCCGCAAAGGAATGATCCATAAAAAACTCGCAGGAGACTCCAAAATACCAAGAATCGCAAAAAAAAATGCCAAAAAGGACGAAAAAGGGGGGATCTCACCAACGTAAAGAGAAGAGGAAGCCTTGGAGAAGAGGACACCCGAGAGCCCCATCGTTGAATCTGCCTCAGCAGCCATGGGAACGCCGGAATCGCCTAAACCTAGCAGAGCAACCTTCTTCCATCGCTTATTATATATATATGTTATTAATATAAACTCTATCTAATCTTTATATTAGATAGAGGAACTTGTCGGTCAACATAAAAAAGTTTCACAGACTGATGCGTCTCTGATGTGTACCTCTGGTGTGTGCTATTTTTCTACATGTTTTATATCAATTTAAATCTCCAATAACAGTGCCAAAAAGTTGACCCGTCGCAAACTTACACAGTAATTTAGCTTCTAAAAATATGGTCAAAATCTTGACCCAATTTATATTAAGTATTTAATGTGAAAATTTGAAATGTTATATAAAATATATAAAATAGTTCACATATTATGGGTTCTACGCAAGTGCATGTATTGCTTCACGTAATATAGGGTTTGCTTTAAAAACCCCAGTATCGATCCCACAGAGAAGCACAGTAAAAAAATCCCTTAGGGTAATTCTAGTCTACTACTATCAAGTCTTAGTTTGGAAGATGAAAATTCTTATGATAATAACATAAATCACAATATTCAAATTATAAAAATTAAAGTAAGAAAGACTAGTTAAAATGAGTTTAATGAATGCTAACAGAAATGAAACTAAAAGAACAAAATTTACTAAACTAATTTCTAAACATTAAAGTTAAATTTACTAAGACTAAATAAAGTTTTGTGACGAAAAGTTCAAATTTAAGAAAACATCATTCCCCTTTATACTGAGTTCACCATTAGTGGAGAAATTAAAATCATTTAAAATTATATATATAAATGTATTGTGTTAAAAAGGAGCAATCTTATTATTTACTCTCTGTCAAGTGCATAAAGAACATTGACTAATCCAGAGTTTGGTCCCTAATTTCGTGGTTATGTTGGGAGGATACCGACTCTCACTCCATAGCTCCCACTTCTCCCTCGCCTGAGGGCTAACAATCTCGCATTAGTTTCCAATCAACTGGACCAAATTGGGGATTTTAATCTGTCACCTTAAAATATCGAATTCTGCATCCAACAAAGTATATTTCCCTATTTATTTGCACTCAACCCTATGGATTACATTCTCCCCAATGAAAATGAATGTGACTCTTATCATGTTATAGAAAACATAGCCCTTTCGGATCTTATGTTTCTCAAAAAATTTTAACCTTTCAATTGGTCAAATTGAAAAGTAATTAAAGATCAAAGTTCAAATCATCACAATTTATTGACATTTAAAACCGGTAAAAATAAAATCAATTCTTCACAAAATCAAATCTCATTGTGGAGAGAATGATATAGAAGACTATTCAGAATTCATGAAAAGGATACGACAAAACACTGATTTCATATATAAAAACAAGTTTACAAAATAACGAAAGAAAAAAACCTAACTTATCTCACACTCCTTCCCAAGCAAATCCCTAGAAGTTCCCTTTAAGCATTTTCTCTTTTTACAATCACACTCAATTCTCTCCTAGAAATGTAATGAAGAAGAAATCTCTCATCTTCCCTCTCCTCTTACAACCCTAGAAGAAAATCTTCTCTTCTCCAAAGCCTTCCTCTCACTCTCAAGCCACACTCATGCCCTAGACTCCTCTCCTTTTACTTAGAGGCTGCCTCCTTTGAAAAATAATTCAAATTTCCTCCAAAATTCTATCCAAAAGACACTTTTTTTCAATCCCAAAAGACACGTCCATTCATTCAAGAGACATATCCTTTCATTCAAGAGACATATCCCTTCATTAAAGAGCCTTCCAAAGTGTCTAGATGCATTGAATCACTCAATGGGGCATTTGAATTATTTAGAGCCTTCAAATATGCTCAAAATTCATCCTGAACCGCCTTAACCTGTCTTATATCGTCTCTGGTGCTTCTGAGCCAGTTCTGGAACCTCGGGCCCTAGTTCTATGGATTTTAGCGCCTTTGGCGCCAGTTTTGGCGCCTCAGGCGCCACTCTACACCAGCTACACAGTTTTGCTCCGTTTCGCACCGTTTCGCACCGTTTCAGTTGCATTTCACTCATAACATATATACTTACAAAATAAGCATGAAAACAACCTTTTTATTAAGTGTAATTTTATTCAAAAATATGTGAGAAATGTAAATTAGATTAAGCATAGAAAGACATCGAAATGTGCTAAGTCAGAATTTTCTTTCTTGCTTGTTTTTACTCAAAATTGCACCATTTTTGCTTTATTTTCTCCAAAAATCCATTTTTTGTACCTGAAACAAAAAATATGCAAAATATATTTCTTTAAAGTGTAATATCTTTAAAATTAAGCAAAAAATATATATAAAAAGTAGGTAATTTTTAGGTGTGTCACAGACCAAACAGATGTCATGAATTCATTAGCTTATTTAATCGAGTCTCACTATCTAGTAATGCGTCTGTTCTTCAGAATTGGTGCATTGTCCATGGTGTTGTGCTTGTTTATTTAAACTATTAAATGAATGAGATCATGTTCATCTCATTTTGCAAAATTAAAATGTTATTTTTTAAAAAATTAAAATGTTTTTTTTTAAAAAATTAAAATGTTTTTTTCACAAAAATTTATATAAATCAAAAGCAAAGAATTTTCAAGAGAGGAAACATTCCAGCGACCGACACATATATATGCCCATTTTGGCATAATTATGTCAGGTCTTGTGTATTCATGCCCCTAAATTGTATAATCATTCCATGCTTCTTGAGCATGCATCATAATTATGACAGTTTTTGGCCTAACCACGCCATCAAACCTAGCATGTGGTGTGGTTACGCCTAGCTTGGTATTACCATACTATCAAAATTAAATAGACATCCACCTCTTGTTGTATCATTTTTTTCCACATTCTCACAACCTAGCATGGGTGCACCAAACACCTAACTCATCAAAGATGCAAAGGATGAAAGTTGGCCAGAAAAACTTTTTTCATGATTTTAGATGAGATCTGAACTTTATCTTATTGATTCCTCCTCCCTCCACCTTAAACTCTTTAGAATCCCACCACAAATTATCACCATTATTGGTTTAGCCTTCTTCCTTGTTAATGACACTTAGAGTTAAGAAGAGGAGAGATATCACCTTTGATAATAAGAGATTTGTGAGTTTGGAAGCATTCCAACATTATTTCAACCTGATAATGAAGAAAAGTTAATTTAGGAGAGGTGTTTCTAGATACATGGGGATAGAGTGGAAGTTGAGGTTGGAAGTCAAAGTTGGATGTGATATTGTTACATTGCTGCCCCTACCTTAGTCCCACTCTTACGCGAGTTCTATGCTAACTTAAACGAACCCATGGATGGGTGAGTCCTCATTTGGGGGAAGCCCATCACTTTTGACCCTACCACCATCAATAGATTGTATGACCTCTCAAACATCTTGAAAAGTGAATATGAAAGCTTCTTATCCAGACACCACTAAAAGATAATTTACTTTCACACTGGAAGCCCATCACTTTTGACCCTACCACCATCAATAGATTGTATGACCTCTCAAACATCTTGAAAAGTGAATATGAAAGCTTCTTATCCAGACACCACTAAAAGATAATTTACTTTCACACTGGATCTACAGGTCAGTGGAATACAAGACCCATTGAAGAGGTCGAGAGGATAGTTAATTCTCCACTAACTCATGAATCAAACATTGATGGCTTGAGACTACTTTATTGTGGCCTGATTATTACCTACAATGAGCCTCACAAATGTCATTAAGGATAGGGTTATCATAAAATTTTGTATCCAATAGGAGACGACAATTGATGTAAGGGTAGTGATCTACCACTTCATATCATACATTTCAAGCGGCCAGACCACTGTAGGGTTAGGTCACCCTAGCTTGATCACAACCTTGTGTGCTAATGTGGTGATTTTTTAGGGGGATGACAAAAAGTTGTTGCACCCTTGAAAGCTCATGACCAAGGCATTCGTCTCGTCGTATGACCTAATTTCATCATTAGCTCACCAACGAGTGGAGAGTTCTTTTTAGCGTTGCCAAACATAGCATTCTGAGCCATCAATCACCAAGCTTAATGAGAACCTAGATGCATTGACTATGACCCAAAATGTCATGGAGTGGGAGCTACACGATCATCGCTGTCAGTCTCACTTTTACTTCACCCAACACCAGCGGCAGTATGACTACATGCACTCGTGCTTAGTGTTAAGTCAAAATTTTCTCATGTGTATTTTAATTCTTTATTCCAGCTTATACTATAATTTTGATAAAATTTATGCGTTTTTTTTTCTGAAGCATTAACCCAAACTATTATTTGGGGTTTGGATGTAGTCATGATATTTAGATTTAATTTTTAATGGTAGTAATAGAGTTTTTATTTTTATATAATAAAGCATATTTGTCTTGAAGTTTAATGATTGTACTTTTATGGCCACCAATTAATAGTTCAAAAGCTTTACTCAAAATTAACAAATTAAGAATGGACTTGTCATGAATAAAATACAATAACAGACGGATCATAGGTAACGATAACTATAACAAAAATAGTCCATGTTAAGATCCAAAGGACATTGATAATTGTTCTCTACAACGAATCTTTCACTGAGAGGTAAGTAGGTCATGTACTAAAATATTGAAATCAAATACTCATTTGAATAAGTTCTAATCATTTTTAAATTTATTTTTTATTATTTTCTTTTTTTTTAATTATTGTTTTTCTTTTATTGGTGACATCATAGTGCATGAATTGCTTGGGAGGTGAACCACCACCACCACAATTAGATTACAAAATTGAATGCCCCGATTAAGAAGACTCGGAGAAAGATGACAAACTTGAAAACAACATCATATTATCATGGTGAATTTTAATATAATAGTAAGACGGGAAATAGAGGCCAAGGCCCTACATTAATATGTAGGGTCTATTGTGCATAGTGTATCCTAGGGCTTTTTCAAGTCTAAAATAATGCTAACCAACTTTGAGATTAAGCCTATTATGCTATAGTTAATTCAGAGTACTCAATTTAGGCAGCTAATCATTATGAATATGTATGACTCTATTCCATAGAAATTTGTGATATGTTCAACTACAATGGAGATTTGAATGTTGTCGTCAAATTGAGATTATGTTCAATTTTCATTACCGCACTAATGAATTAAATAAATATCTCAATTCATCGTGGTCAAATCTCATGCTATTCACTCGTCCCACCACCCGGCTTGCCTTGTCACCAAATCCCCTACTTCGAAGTTCTTCATCTTTGATGCATGACCAATGTACAAAGTGTTGAAGAGGCCTTCATCAGTCGGAAATGAGGCACCTAGAGCAGAAAACATATTACACGTGGAGGGGGTAAGTGCGGACTTGGTGTTATTACCAATACAAACACAATATCATCAATTCGCACATACGAATTTCACACATAATATTCACCCCCTAGAACATGAAGATGCGAGGTTCTCGTAGTCTTTCCTATCAAGAATCTTCATTCCTCTTTTATAAACTTACTTCGCAATCTTGTAAGGCGGCCGATAGCCTGACGTCGATCACGTCTTTCCCCTTCTTCGACGCTGAAGGCTTTCTTTGCTCGTATTTTCAAATCGGCCAAGTTTGATTTTTGTTTTGAAAACGGTCGATTTCTGTTTTTAAAATATTTTTTAACCAAATATCCCGAGCAGTTAAGGCACATGTTGTCTTCGTTGAATATGATAATAGATGAATTATTAAAAGTGTTAATAGCAATTTATCTATTTAGTTTGGCATTCTACACTTTTTTAATACTTTAGTTTATTTTGTCAAGGTACTGTTTTAAGTGCTAGAACTATTTCGTATAATATACATTTAACTTGTTCAGAAGCTGAGTGTTTGAAATTTCATTGTGGTTTTATAATGTTCTCAAGAATTCCAATAACTAGTTTGTATTGTTGGAAATGAAGACATTGTATAATAATACAATTTAAGTATCATTTTGCATCAAACTGGACAGATTAAACAAAATTATATTTTGATTCAGCTTGATTTTAATAACATGTTGATTGATTCCATTTTCCAAATATCAGTCTCAAAACATTTCAGTCCCAAAACCAATTGGTATACTAATCCTTCAATTGCTCCATCCAAAATGACAAATGGGCACCCATAGTTGGGAGAAAATATTACATATTTTGTTAGCACGTACTTACAAGGGTGGATGGAGTTGTCACGTTATCATAATTTCACTTATATCTAACGTAGCTACTCCACCTACCCTTGTAAGTATATACTTTATAAGCATGCAA
>NW_018227038.1:0-309 GCF_001263595.1 Phalaenopsis equestris
AAATGTGCATGTGTAAGTTGTAGATGTTGCTCAATTCTTTATGGATTTTAATGCGATGTGATATTTATTTTCATTTTAGTACTTTTGTCTTTTGTTTAGCATTGTAATTGTGTTAGGAAATGTTGTATGTTTTTGTTTTAGTTTCTATACTTATTTCAAAATTTCATTTCCCAGAAATTCCTCTAATGATTTATATGTGTAGAAAACTCCTAATATTATAGACTAGGTGAAGTAAGAACTTGAGAAGGCCTGCAAAAATTTCAGAATGATAAAGATGCCTACAATACTGAGGTATGATTTATATTTATA
>NW_018227038.1:567-1315 GCF_001263595.1 Phalaenopsis equestris
TTAAAGTAAAGGAAACTATATTTTGAAGTATTAAGAATCTGGAAATTTATTTGAGAAGAAAAGATTGGGATTCAATGATGTGAAAACTATGAAATATTTATAAGGTAAGAAATGCTTTGAGTTTCAAATTTAGGGAAAGGAAAATGAAGTTCAAAAACATTAAATGCTATCCAGATATAGTAATCCTCACTTGATAAAGGAAAAAGAAAGGATTGAAAATAATCCCTGAAATGAAAAGAAAAAAAAATATAGGATTGAAAACAATCCAAATGAAAAAAAGAAAAAGAAAAATAAAAGTGAGGAGAAGCTTGAGGATATGCCTAATCAAAAATTGGCTTCACTGGACCTACCTAAAGGGAAAACATAATACATTCCTGAACTTATATTTATGAAATAGATCTTTTTACTAATAGAGTTCTCATGAAGTTCTTATCTTTTGGATATTCTAAGTGGTTTAATATTATAATATTAGTCATTCTTGAAATAAATAAAAAACTAGAACTCTTAAAACTTGATGATTAGATAATCTGATGGCTACAGAGTTAATTCAATTACTTGAATTTTTTTTCTGAAAATCTCAATATGATATTTATCTAAATCAAACTTATAGTATTTTTGAATTAAAATATTACTGCAGTAGATCATAATTTTTATATAGTACTAAAATTACTTGAGGACAAGTAATAGATAAGTTTGGGGGATTTTGACCAAAGAAAAATATGTTGAGATTTTTGTACCTCTTTTATAC